>NC_056436.1:14422721-14505221 GCF_018296145.1 Oncorhynchus tshawytscha | reverse complement strand
ACTAAATACTTTTTTGCCCCACTGTATTTGTAGGTAGAGTTATTAAAGTGACTATGCACAGATGACAACAGAGAGAAGCAGTGGTGTAAAGAGGGGGGTGGAGACAATGCAAATAGTCTGGGTAGCCATTTGACTAGATGTTCAGGAGTCTTATGGCTTGGGGGTATAATCTGTTTAGAAGCCTCTTGGACCTAGACTTGGCGCTCCTGTACCACTTGCCATGCGGTAGCAGAGAGAACAGTCTATGACTAGGGTGGCTGGTGTCTTTGACAATTTTTAGGGCCTTCCTCTGACACCGCCTAGTAAAGAGGTCCTGGATGGCAGGAAGCTTGGCTCCAGTGATGTACTGGGCCGTTCGCACTACCTTCTGTATTACCTTGCGGTCGAAGGCTGAGCAGTTGCCATACCAGGCAGTGATGCAACCAGTCAGGTTGCTCTCGATGGTGCACTGTAGAAACTTTTGAGGATCTGAGGCCCCCGTCCAAATCTTTTCAGTCTACTGAGGGGGAATAGGTTTTGTTGTGCCCTCTTCACGACTGTCTTGGTGTGCTTGGACCATGTTAGTTTGTTGTTGTGGACACCAAGGGACTTGAAGCTCTCAACCTGCTCCTCAACGGCCCCGTTGATGAGAATGGGGCCGTGCTCAGTCCTCCTTTTCCTGTAGTCCACAATCATCTCCTTTGTCTTGAACACATTGAGGGAGAGGTTGTTGTCCTGGCACCACACGGCCAGGTCTCTGACCTCCTCACTTTAGGCTGTCTCGTCATTGTCGGTGAACAGGCCTACCACTGTTGTGTCTTCGGCAAATTTAATGATGGTGTTGGAGTCGTGCCTGGCCGTGCAGTTATGAGTGAACAGGGAGTACAGCACGGGCCTG
This sequence comes from Oncorhynchus tshawytscha, assembly GCF_018296145.1. NCBI lineage: Eukaryota > Metazoa > Chordata > Actinopteri > Salmoniformes > Salmonidae > Oncorhynchus > Oncorhynchus tshawytscha. The sequence goes on along the minus strand of NC_056436.1, from coordinate 14,504,344 downwards.
AGCACGCTCCCCTGAGGGGCTCCTGTGTTGAGGATCAGTGTGGCGGATGTGTTGTTACCTACCCTTACCACCTGGGGGCGGCCCGTCAGGAAGTCCAGGATCCAGTTGCAGAAGGAGGTTTTTAGTCCCAGCTTATTGGCTTATTGATGAGCTTTGAGGGCACTATGGTGTTGGATGCTAAGCTGTAGTGAATGAATAGCATTCTCACATAGGTATTCCTTTTGTTAAGGTGGGAAAGGGCAGTGTGGAGTGCAATAAAGATTGCATCATCTGTGGATCTGTAAGGGGGGTATGCAAATTGGAGTGGGTCTAGGGTTTCTGGGAGTGCTACGGGTTGGAAGTCATTTAGGCAGGTTACCTTAGTGTTCTTGGGCACAGGCACTATGGTGGTCTGCTTAAAACATGTTGGTATTACAGACTCGGACAGGGAGAGGTTGAAAATGTCAGTGAAGACACTTGCCAGTTGGTCAGCGCATGCTAGCAATACACGTCCTGGTAATCCATCTGGCTCTGCGGCCTTGTGAATGTTGACCTGGTCTTCCAGAACAGCTGGTGCTCTCATGCGTGTTTCAGTGATATTTGCCTTGAATCGAGCATAGAGGTAGTTTAGCTCGTCTGGTAGGCTCGTGTCACTGGGCAGCTCTCGGGCAGTTCTTTAGGCCACGGGTGGATGTGAAGGAGAGTGTGTGTGTGTGTTTGTTTGTGTGTATGTGTGTGTGTGTACGTGCCTGCGTGCATATGTGAAACAACACTGGAATATAGTATGAGGGGTCTAATGAGAGAGGACTCTGTTACGTTTTACCAACCACTACGTGGTACTGGGTGTTAATTGAAATTACACAGATACTGGTCGTAATCATTCATTCAAAAAGTTGAATAATGGAGGACAATATTAGATTTTTGCTCCCCAAGAATTCTCTTACCTTATACCCAGTAGACCTCCATGCATCTCTAGTGTGTGTGTGTGTGTGTGTGTGGTTGTGTTTGTGTGTGTGTGTGTGTGTGTGTGTGTGTGTGTGTGTGTGTGTGTGTGTGTGTGTGTGTGTGTGTGTGTGTGTGTGTGGTTGTGTTTGTGCATGTGTGTTAGTCTCTAACAGAGCTCTTGCAGCAGGGCCAAGTCACGCTCACCACAGAAGCCTTAGTCTCTAACAGCGCTCTTGCAGCAGGGCCAAGTCACGCTCACCACAGAAGCCTTAGTCTCTAACAGAGCTCTTGCAGCAGGGCCAAGTCACGCTCACCACAGAAGCCTTAGTCTCTAACAGAGCTCTTGCAGCAGGGCCAAGTCACGCTCACCACAGAAGCCTTAGTCTCTAACAGAGCTCTTGCAGCAGGGCCAAGTCACGCTCACCACATAGGTCACACTTAGAGATCACATCAGGGGTTTGCCTGGAAAACACATTATGGTACATTCACAGTCACACTGTGGTAATGTCATAATCCAGGACACACATAATCCAGGACACACACACACACACACAAAGGTTTTGAACAGCCAATGGAATGCGAGTGTGGAGAGGGAGAGCATGGGGGAAGGGAGAGGAGAGGCGTGAGGAAAATAGATGGAGAGGGAGTGGGGTGAGGGGAAGAGAAGAGAAAGGGGTGGGGAGAGAAGTGAGGGGAAGAAAAAGGAAAGGAGGAGGAGGGTAAAGGAGAGGAGGCAGTGAGGCGTCGAGTGTGGAGTGGGGCTGGCAGTGCGTTGCTAGGGTGAAAAGGGAAGGTGTGGAGGCAATCATCTCAGTTATTGAAGATGATGTGAGTAATTTCCCGCATGGAAAACGGACCGGTCCCGGCGGAGCCAGATCAGATAGACACACATACACACTCCCCACAGATAAAACACAGCAATGAATGACGTAACATCGCTAGATGAAAACAAACAAGCAGTGCTCTTTTTGACACTCTCTCTCGCTCTCTCTCTTTTTATCTCACTAGGTTGCTAGATCAAATCACAGAACTGACAAGCTAAAAATCTGACGTTCTGCAGTTAACCCACTGTTCCTAGGCTGTCATTGTAAATAAAAATGTGTTCTTAACTGACTTTCCTAGTAAAATAAATATATTGAGGGGTTGTAAAATAAGAATAGTTCCTTACTTAATCATCTTCCTTCCTGGAAGACAATAAGGCTTGTCTCATATTGCTATCTACATCCATTGAAACCACTACGTTTTCTATGATGTAGAAGCCCCACTGACAGCAGTGACAGAGCAATGTCAGTTTCAGCAGACAGCAGAGTGACTCCAGCCAGTGACAGAGCAATGTCAGTTTCAGCAGACAGCAGAGTGACTCCAGCCAGTGACAGAGCAATGTCAGTTTCAGCAGACAGTAGAGTGACTCCAGCCAGTGACAGAGCAATGTCAGTTTCAGCAGACAGCAGAGTGACTCCAGGCAGTGACTTTCAGTTTCAGCAGACAGTAGAGTGACTCCAGCCAGTGACTTTCAGTTTCAGCAGACAGTAGAGTGACTCCAGGCAGTGACAGAGCAATGTCACTTTCAGTTTCAGCAGAAGGCAGAGTGACTCCAGGCAGTGACTTTCAGTTTCAGCAGACAGCAGAGTGACTCCAGGCAGTGACGGAGCAATGTCAGTTTCAGTTTCAGCTGACAGCAGAGTGACTCCAGACAGTGACAGAGCAATGTCAGTTTCAGCTGACAGCAGAGTGACTCAGACAGTGACAAAGCAATGTCAGTTTCAGCAGACAGCAGAGTGACTCCAGACAGTGACAGAGCAATGTCAGTTTCAGCTGACAGCAGAGTGACTCCAGGCAGAGACGGAGCAATGTCACTTTCAGTTTCAGCTGACAGCAGAGTGACTCCAGGCAGAGACGGAGCAATGTCACTTTCAGTTTCAGCAGACAGCAGAGTGACTCCAGCCAGAGACAGAGCAATGTCACTTTCAGTTTCAGCAGACAGCAGAGTGACTCCAGGCAGAGACGGAGCAAGGTCACTTTCAGTTTCAGCAGACAGCAGAGTGACTCCAGCCAGAGACAGAGCAATGTCACTTTCAGTTTCAGCAGACAGCAGAGTGACTCCAGCCAGAGACAGAGCAATGTCACTTTCAGTTTCAGCGGACAGCAGAGTGACTCCAGCCAGAGACGGAGCAATGTCACTTTCAGTTTCAGCAGACAGCAGAGTGACTCCAGCCAGTGACAGAGCAATGTCAGTTTCAGCAGACAGTAGAGTGACTCCAGCCAGTGACAGAGCAATGTCAGTTTCAGCAGACAGCAGAGTGACTCCAGGCAGTGACTTTCAGTTTCAGCAGACAGTAGAGTGACTCCAGCCAGTGACAGAGCAATGTCAGTTTCAGCAGACAGCAGAGTGACTCCAGGCAGTGACTTTCAGTTTCAGCAGACAGTAGAGTGACTCCAGGCAGTGACAGAGCAATGTCACTTTCAGTTTCAGCAGAAGGCAGAGTGACTCCAGGCAGTGACTTTCAGTTTCAGCAGACAGCAGAGTGACTCCAGGCAGTGACGGAGCAATGTCAGTTTCAGTTTCAGCTGACAGCAGAGTGACTCCAGACAGTGACAGAGCAATGTCAGTTTCAGCTGACAGCAGAGTGACTCCAGACAGTGACAAAGCAATGTCAGTTTCAGCAGACAGCAGAGTGACTCCAGACAGTGACAGAGCAATGTCAGTTTCAGCTGACAGCAGAGTGACTCCAGGCAGAGACGGAGCAATGTCACTTTCAGTTTCAGCTGACAGCAGAGTGACTCCAGGCAGTGACAAAGCAATGTCAGTTTCAGCAGACAGCAGAGTGACTCCAGACAGTGACAGAGCAATGTCAGTTTCAGCTGACAGCAGAGTGACTCCAGGCAGAGACGGAGCAATGTCACTTTCAGTTTCAGCTGACAGCAGAGTGACTCCAGGCAGAGACGGAGCAATGTCACTTTCAGTTTCAGCAGACAGCAGAGTGACTCCAGCCAGAGACAGAGCAATGTCACTTTCAGTTTCAGCAGACAGCAGAGTGACTCCAGGCAGAGACGGAGCAAGGTCACTTTCAGTTTCAGCAGACAGCAGAGTGACTCCAGCCAGAGACAGAGCAATGTCACTTTCAGTTTCAGCAGACAGCAGAGTGACTCCAGCCAGAGACAGAGCAATGTCACTTTCAGTTTCAGCGGACAGCAGAGTGACTCCAGCCAGAGACGGAGCAATGTCACTTTCAGTTTCAGCAGACAGCAGAGTGACTCCAGACAGTGACAGAGCAATGTCAGTTTCAGTTTCAGCAGACAGCAGAGTGACTCCAGGCAGTGACAGAGCAATGTCACTTTCAGTTTCAGCAGACAGCAGAGTGACTCCAGCCAGAGACGGAGCAATGTCACTTTCAGTTTCAGCAGACAGCAGAGTGACTCCAGGCAGAGACGGAGCGATGTCAGTTTCAGCAGACAGCAGAGTGACTCCAGCCAGAGACGGAGCGATGTCAGTTTCAGCAGACAGCAGAGTCACTCCAGGCAGTGACAGAGCAATGTCAGATTCAGTTTCAGCTGACAGCAGAGTGACTCCAGGCAGAGACGGAGCAATGTCACTTTCAGTTTCAGTGGACAGCAGAGTGACTCCAGCCAGAGATGGAGCAATGTCACTTTCAGTTTCAGCAGACAGCAGAGTGACTCCAGCCAGAGACGGAGCAATGTCACTTTCAGTTTCAGCAGACAGCAGAGTGACTCCAGACAGTGACAGAGCAATGTAAGTTTCAGTTTCAGCAGACAGCAGAGTGACTCCAGGCAGTGACAGAGCAATGTCACTTTCAGTTTCAGCAGACAGCAGAGTGACTCCAGCCAGAGACGGAGCGATGTCAGTTTCAGCAGACAGCAGAGTCACTCCAGGCAGTGACAGAGCAATGTCAGATTCAGTTTCAGCTGACAGCAGAGTGACTCCAGCCAGAGACGGAGCGATGTCACTTTCAGTTAACAGCAGAGTGACTCCAGCCAGAGACGGAGCGATGTCAGTTTCAGCAGACAGCAGAGTGACTCCAGCCAGAGACGGAGCGATGTCAGTTTCAGCAGACAGCAGAGTCACTCCAGGCAGAGACGGAGCAATGTCACTTTCAGTTTCAGCAGACAGCAGAGTGACTCCAGACAGTGACAGAGCAATGTCAGTTTCAGTTTCAGCAGACAGCAGAGTGACTCCAGGCAGTGACAGAGCAATGTCAGTTTCAGTTTCAGCAGACAGCAGAATGACTCCAGGCAGTGACAGAGCAATGTCACTTTCAGTTTCAGCAGACAGCAGAGTGACTCCAGCCAGAGACGGAGCAATGTCACTTTCAGTTTCAGCAGACAGCAGAGTGACTCCAGGCAGAGACGGAGCGATGTCAGTTTCAGCAGACAGCAGAGTGACTCCAGCCAGAGACGGAGCGATGTCAGTTTCAGCAGACAGCAGAGTCACTCCAGGCAGTGACAGAGCAATGTCAGATTCAGTTTCAGCTGACAGCAGAGTGACTCCAGCCAGAGACGGAGCGATGTCACTTTCAGTTAACAGCAGAGTGACTCCAGCCAGAGACGGAGCGATATCAGTTTCAGCAGACAGCAGAGTGACTCCAGCCAGAGACGGAGCGATGTCAGTTTCAGCAGACAGCAGAGTGACTCCAGCCAGAGACGGAGCTTGGTTTCACCCTGAAAGATGAGCAATGAATGTACTGAACTGTAATCCTCACATTTGCTTAGGTTGGCAAACCTCAGGCCTCTAAACTCTCTCCAGCAGCGCTCAGCAGCAACCCTTTTCTGTTCGCAAGATGAGAGAGAGGAGCACGCTTCTCAGATGTATTGCCAACAACAACTACAACCCCCTAGCAGCATCTCACCCTATAAACACCATCACTCACACACTTGCTGCCATACCCAAGCTAACTCTCAAATGGCACCCTATTTGTGCCCAAAGGGCTCTGGTCAAAAGTAGTACACTATGTTGTAGTAGGATGCCATTTGGGATGCAGACACTTCCTACAAAACCCAGTTTACCTGCTAACTCATGCATTGTGGCATGATCCAACGTTCCACTGCACTTGTCAAGGTCTAATGCTTCCTTCACAACCAATGTTCTCTTTCTCTGTGAAGTATTGTGACACCTATAGTTTATAAGCAGAGCGGTTCTGACAGAGCCTTACAGTCTCTCCAGATCTCTACATATGGCTCTGTGTATGTGTAAGTCTGTGATAATGCTGTTCCAATGTTCTTTTCTGCTGTGACGTAATGTGACACTTTCACTCTGAATTATTGTGACATCACATGTATAGTATTGGACAAAGCCATATATCTCTGTAGAATACACCTCTGGTATTGCTGGGTATTGGGTGACTGACACCCGTGTCACTAAGGGATTTTTGATATGCTAATACATGTTGTGGAGAAATAAGGCCTTTTAATATGATATGCTAATTAATACATGTTGTGGACCAGTGGGTTTCATTTCCCTATAGGTCTCGATGATTCATTTGACCAAGATAGGTTGGTGTTGGTTGCTTAAAACAAGCCGTGTTGCAATCTTCCGATGTAATTACTCAGGTTATGAGCAGGGGCCTAGGAGAAGTGATGACTTATTTATTGCTACGCTTCTGAGAGTAGCTTGTCATTCATTAGACTGGGATCCATCATTGTGGCTCTCTGCGGCAGTTAATCTTATATTGTACACACCCACACACGAGCACACACACACACACACACACACCCACACACACACACACATACACACACACACACACACACACACACACACACACACACACACACACACACACACACACACACACACACACACACACACACACACAGGCTTAAATGCATAGGCCCACTAATCTGCTGTGTTGTTCAGCTGTGTTGTTGTTCACCAATTAAGAAAGACGATTGTCAATTAGATCATTACTTAACAAAAACTGTTGTTTTTTTGTGGGATTTTTTTGTCAATTACTATACATCATTAATATACAATTACTATACATCATTAATATACAATTACGATACATCATTAATTTACACTTACGATACATCATTAATATACAATTACGATACATCATTAATATACATACATCATTAATATACAATTACGATACATCATTAATATACAATTACGATACATCATTAATATACAATTACTATACATCATTAATATACAATTACTATTAACAAACATATTTTTACGTTTTAGACACTAACTATATGGTTCAGAAGGATGCGAATTAACCAATGATGTAGCCTACAGTAAACATGAATATGTATGTGTTTATCTATGGAATGTGCTCCCCTAAAAACCTTTTTAGATTTTGTACTCCAAAAGTGCATGAAATGCACATTAGGAATATCCTGAAGCCGAGGAGGAACAACCTTGAAAATGAGAATTTATTGGTTCATTACCACTTCAAAACTGGGGAATGTGGTCTCTCTTTGAAAGGTGACTCTTAGTCAGACTTCCATGGTTTTAATCATTGTCATATAAAAATGTAAATATATTGTAAAAAATATATCTATTTATCTTTCATTTATTTAATGGCAGAAAGTATCTGGTGTGTGTGTGTGTGTGTGTGTGTGTGTGTGTGTGTGGTGTGTGTGGTTGTGTTTGTGCATGTGTGTTAGTCTCTAACAGTGTGTGTGTGTGTTGTGTGTGTGTGTGTGTGTGTGTGTGTGTGTGTGTGTGTGTGTGTGTGTGTGTGTGTGTGTGTGTGTGTGTGTGTGTGTGTGTGTGTGTGTTGTCAGGACATCAGAGAGCAACATAGTGGTAACATAGTGGTCTGTCAGGATATCAGAGAGCAACATAGTGGTCTGTCAGGACATCAGAGAGCAACATAGTGGTCTGTCAGGACATCAGAGAGCCTCATAGTGGTCTGTCAGGACATCAGAGAGCAACATAGTGGTCTGTCAGGATATCAGAGAGCAACATAGTGGTCTGTCAGGACATCAGAGAGCAACATAGTGGTCTGTCAGGATATCAGAGAGCAACATAGTGGTCTGTCAGGACATCAGAGAGCAACATAGTGGTCTGTCAGGACATCAGAGAGCAACATAGTGGTCTGTCAGGACATCAGAGAGCAACATAGTGGTCTGTCAGGACATCAGAAAATAGACCCATAAAATCAATAGAGCTCATCCAACTTTAGCTGTAAAGCAACATTAGCTGTAAATCAGTATTATCTTTAAAGCAGCATTAGCTGTAAAGCAGCATTACCTGTAAAGCAGCATTAGCTGTAAAGCAGCATTACCTGTAAAGCAGCATTAGCTGTAAAGTAGCATTAGCTGTAAAGCAACATTACCTGTAAAGCAACATTACCTGTAAAGCAACATTAGCTGTAAAGCAACATTAGCTGTAAAGCAGCATTAGCTGTAAAGCAGCATTAGCTGTAAAGCAACATTACCTGTAAAGCAACATTACCTGTAAAGCAGCATTACCTGTAAAGCAACATTAGCTGTAAAGCAGCATTAGCTGTAAATCAAAATGATCCGTTACCTGTAAAGCAACATTAGCTGTTAAGCAACATTAGCTGTAAAGAAACATTACCTGTAAAGCAACATTAGCTGTTAAGCAACATTAGCTGTAAAGCAGCATTAGCTGTAAAGCAACATTAGCTGTAAATCAAAATGATCTGTTAAGCAACATTAGCTGTTAAGCAACATTAGCTGTTAAGCAACATTAGCTGTTAAGCAACATTAGCTGTTAAGCAACATTAGCTGTAAAGCAGCGGTGTCAATGTTAAAGAGAAGTGATCGGAGGGAGCGGCTTAGCAGCACTAGTAGGATGTGTCCCAAATAGCACCATATTCCCTATATAGTGCACTACTTTTGACCCTGGTTCCTATAAAGGGAATAGGGTGCCTTTGGGACAAAGCCGTAATGCAGGTTAACAGCACTAGTAATGATCGGTTAGGAGCAAAGAGAGGCTTTTATGAGGAAAAGAGTTAGCCATGAGTGAGGGTCAACAGTTTTATTCAATATTACATCTCCCTAGGGAGAGCTCGCCAGTTGAATAATCCTAGGACTGTATTCATAAACTGTCTCAGAGTAGGAGTGCTGATCTAGGATCAGTTTTGGCTTTCAGATCATAACGAATAAGATTACATGGACAGTGGTAACCTGATCCTAGATCTGGTCTTCTGTGCATGGATGGACGTGAGATAGTCTCTAATAGAGAATATTAGACATATAAAATAAATGCTCGTTAGTGATGCGGGAGCTGGAGATGGGAGTGTGAGCAGGTGGGTCTGGGCAGGTGTGATGCCGTTGATGTTTGTGTGCTTTTGTATGCTGTCGTTTGTATTTGTATGTTTTGAAAAAAATACAAATAAGAAATGCTCATTGCTCACAAACACACCCGAGCACAGAATACAGAATGAACCAACAGGCTGGAGGTACAGGTTAGCAGCAAGGCCCATATTGTGTTTTGTTATAGACCCCTCATTGCTCACAAACACACCCGAGCACAGAATACAGAATGAACCAACAGGCTGGAGGTACAGGTTAGCAGCAAGGCCCATATTGTGTTTTGTTATAGACCCCTCATTGCTCACAAACACACCCGAGCACAGAATACAGAATGAACCAACAGGCTGGAGGTACAGGTTAGCAGCAAGGCCCATATTGTGTTTTGTTATAGACCCCTCATTGCTCACAAATACACCAGAGCACAGAATACAGAATGAACCAACAGGCTGGAGGTACAGGTTAGCAGCAAGGCCCTTATTGTGTTTTGTTATAGACCCCTCAAGGTCCCAGTGGTTTAAAGGATTTAAAGTAAAGGTTCACCCATTTTGAATGTTATATTGTTTTTGTGCATGTCTGAGCGATGTTATATCGTTTCCCTGGGTCATTTCATGTTTTTATGTGTATCTGAGTTATTGGCGTTCAAGCAGGCAGAAATTCGACCAGTATGACATAGCACTGTGATAAAGTCGCACTCGTTAATATCAGATTTCATGTCCGATTTCAATACTGGCCGATGTCATAACTCGGGAGGATCTTCTCTCGAATGAACCATTGATCATATTTTTGCGATATTCCTACCTCAACAAATGTGCAATTTACCGGAGGGTCTAGCATATTTTTCCAATTTGTCTGCCTCTTTAGTCCAGGGTGCATTGCATGATCCCGTTGCCAGAGATATTATAGAAAGGAGTTAGGAATCAAATGAATGGAATAACGTATAACGCCCCATGCTGCAGAGTGTCGACCAATCGCGTTCAAGTTGTCATCCTGCATCACGCGATTGCAAAGCTAATCATCACGTAATCCCTTCTCAAAGTATAACGCCACAATGAAACATTTGTTCACAAACAATATTGTCCTCACATATTAGTGTTATTTAACCTCTTGAAGCTAGGGGGCACTATTTTTATGTTTGGACCAGATGCTAGAATATGCATATAATTGACAGATTAGGATAGAAAACACTCTAAAGTTTCCAAAACTGTCAAAATATTGTCTGTGAGTATAACAGAACTGATATTGCAGGTGAAACCCCAAGGAAAATCCAATCAGGAAGTGCCTCTTATTTTGAAACCCTTCTGTTCCTATGCATGCCTGTCCTCCATTTAAAGGGATATCAACCAGATTTATTTTTCTATGGCTTCCCTAAGGTATCAACAGTCTTTAGACATAGTTTCAGGCTTTTAAAAAAAAATTAGCGTGAAAGATCACATTGTGTAAGTGGATAGGTGGGGGCTCTCAGAGTGAGTTTTTGCGCAACTGAGTAAAGCCGCCATTGTTCCCCCCGCTGTCACTGAAAAACCTACACACTCAGTTGATATATTGATATATTGATATATTTGTATGTGTCGAACTGCTTTGCTTTATCTTGGCCAGGTCGCAATTGTAAATGAGAACTTGTTCTCAACTTGCCTACCTGGTTAAATAAAGGTGAAATAAAAAAATTACTAAAAAAATATTATCGAATATATACTTTAAAAACTACCTGAAGAATGATCATAAAAAACGTTTGACATGTTTCTGTGGACATTATGGAGACTATTTGGAATTTCCGTCTGCGTTGTCGTGACCGCTCTTTCCTGTGGATTTCTGAACATAACGCGACAAACAAATGGAGGTATTTTGGGTATAAAAATTATCTTTATGGAACAAAAGGAACATTTGTTGTGTAACTGGGAGTCTCGTGATTGAAAACATCCGAAGATCATCAAAGGTAAACGATTAATTTGATTGCTTTTCTGATTTTCTGATTTTTGTGACAAAGCTTCCTGATGTACATAATGCTATGCTAGGCTATCGATAAACTTACACAAACGCTTGGATTGCTTTCACTGTAAAGCATAATTTCAAAATCTGAGACGACAGGTGGATTAACAAAAGGCTGTGTTTTGCAATATTGCACTTGTGATTTCATGAATATGAATATTTTTTGTAATATTATTTGACTGCTGCGCTATGCTATTCAGCGGTTGCTGACGAAAATGATCCCGCGACAGGGATGATTAGTGTCAAGAAGTTACTGTAAATGAAAAGAATGGGTAATTTTTGGTTGATTTTTCCTTTAAGTAAAAATACTTTAAAAACCTCTACAGGATTGGTGTACCCCGTGGGATGGTTGAGCTAACGTGTGCTAATGTGATTAGCTTGATATTGTAAGTAACAGGAACATTTTCCAGGACATAGACATGTCTTATATGGCAGAAAGTTCAAAGTTTTGTTACAGTTTAAAAAAATAATCGCTAGGACCCATTTATCTTAGGTCACTTTTTCCAAACTCTTCACACAGTGAGCACAACAGCAGTCTATGTAGGATGAACTGTGAATCCTTTTTCATTGCCTTGGCACAAAATTCATTCAATTACTACATCTTTCAAATTTCATGAATTATTTTCTCACTCAGGCACAACCACCACCAAAACTCTATGTACCTACAGGCCAATTTGCACCTGTTTACATACTCTTTTCAAAACTGTTAAACTTACGTTCAAAACCTAATATAACAAAATTGAATAAGACAGCAATTTGCTACATTTCTACAGTAATACCGTAAATATATTACAAATGTTAAAAATGAAATACTATCAAAACAATAAGACCAAACACAGCTGATTCCCATTGTAGCTCAAAAACCTACCAGGTGTTAGTCTTTCAATTTCATTACCATCTATACAAAAGGGTACATCTTAAGTATAATGCTGTACTGTAAAGTAAACATGGACCCAGACAGAGATAGAGAAGTGGTTGACAGAGGAAGAAGAGTGGCTGGGAGAGGGAGAGGAGTACGTACGCGTGGTGGAAGAAGTCTGAGAGGAAGATCAAGAGCTGTAGTCTCAGATTTCCAGCAAAACAACAGGTAAGATGTGCATTCTGCAGGGGCATCTGATTGAACTGTACATTACAGAAGTAAATTGAGCAAAGCCTCCAAACCCACTTGTGTGTAATTGTTTTTTCATTTCTGCTTAGGACCCAACGGTTACCTCCCACAGGCGGGAGAGGTAGGATTTTCACTGCATCGCAGGAAACTGCAATCGTTGATATGATCAACAGAAACAATGTCATAAAACTCACAGAGATTCGGGACAGAGTGTTGGCAGACAACATGACATTTGGAAATATTCACAATGTGAGCATAACAACTAGTATTTCTAGAGTCCTGAAACAACATCAAGTCAGGATGAATAGGTTGTACACTGTCCCCTTTGAGAGGAAGTCTGAACGAGTCAAACAACTCAGAAACCAATATGTCCAGGTAAGATGACTATAAAATACAGAACTGGTTTTGAACAAAACCAAACAGGGCAGAGGCACACAACGGCATGTTTTAAGGTACAATGTAAACTACCGTAATAGCCTAACTCTTATGTTGCCTTGTGGATTTATTTTAGAGAGTCATGGAGATTGAAGCCAGGCAAATACCCCACATATTCATCTTTGTGGATGAGGCTGGTTTCAACTTGGCCAAAACACGGTGGCGAAGAAGGAATGTGATTGGGAAAAGAGCCACAATGGATGTCTCGGGCCAGAGGGGTGCCAACATCACAATGTGTGCTCCTCTGATGAATTGCTGTTACACAAACCGCTAATTGGGCCGTACAACACCGAGCGTCTCATTTCATTCCTGGATGACCTCTATGGAAGGGTTGTGCCAGGTGAGGAAAGGGTTGCAGTGAGGCGAAATCGGTCAATGTTTGTAATTGTATGGGACAATGTGGCATTTCACCACTCCTGTGCAGTCAGAGTGGTTTGCAGCCCATCCCAGGATGGTGTCACTTTTCTTCCCACCTTACTCTCCATTCTTTAACCCCATAGAGGAATTATTTTCCTCATGGAGGTGGAAGGTTTATGACCACCATCCACATGATCAAATGTCCCTCCTGGATGCAATGAATGCTGGATGCCTGGACATATCTACAGAACATTGCCAGGGATGGACCAGGCATTCCAAAAGATAATTTCCTAGGTGTAATAATTTCAAGATGACATAAGATGTGATGTGGATGAGAACCTGTGGCCAATTGCAGAAGACAGGGTTGACTAGCATTGCTACTGTATCTATATCAGAAGATGGTGTATATACAAATTATTGTATTTTGGAATCAATCAATGCCAAAAAATGACATAAAACATATTGATGCTTATTGCATCGTCTGATTCATTCCTGTAACATAAACTGCAGTGAATTCGAAACAGTAGAGAGGTGTCATTCTTGTTCTGTAAAGACATTTTACAAAATAAACCATTGTGTAATGCAACCTGTTGTTAGTGTTTTTTTAGGTCATTGATTTATGAGTGACAAAGTGTGCTTGTTGGGTGACAACCTTTGCTAGTGTTATGGAAGAATGAGTTGATTTGAGACATGTATGAAGTGTTTGGTAATTTTAGTGCATTTTGGATGTGAAATTAACTGCTGTGCCAAGCTGAACATTGGTTAGGAAAACTGTGTGAAGAGTTTTGAAAAAGTGACCCAAGTATTGAGCAATGGGTCTTAGCGAATGTAAAATATTTTATTATATTGTATTATATTTTTTCTTTATGTTATATTCTCCTACATTAATTTCACGTTCCCACAAACTTCAAAGTGCTTCCTTTCAAATGGTATCAAGAATATGCATATCATTGCTTCAGGTTCTGAGCTACAGGCAGTTCGATTTGGGAATGTCATTTTAGGCGAAAATTGAAAAAAAAGAGTCCGATCTTCATGAAAGTACTACCTATAAGCAGTTTATTTATCTGTACTTTACTTTACAATTTATATTTTTGACTTACTTTTACTTCACTACATTTTTCAAGAAAATAATGTACTTTTTTTTTTACTCCAGACATTTTACCTGACAATCAAAAGTACTCATTTTGAATGCTTAGCAGGACAGGAAATCAAGAGACCATCCCTGGTCATCCCTACTGCCTCTGATCTGGGGGACTCACTAAACACACATGATTCATTTGAAAATGATGTCTAATTGTTGGACACTGTCCCTGGCTATCCATAAATTATATTTAAGCAATTACATTATTAAGTATATTTAAGAAATTACATTTACTTTTGATACTTAAGTATATTTAAAACCAACTACTTTTAGAAGTAGTACTTTACTGGGTGACTTTCACTTTAATGAACGTTTGTTTACGTTTACTCAAGTATGACAATTGAATACTTTTTCCACCACTGCAAGGTTCTATGTTGTTATCACTTATGATTCAGGAAAGGGATATTCACAATTGTTGCGTCTCTGTGACTGTGGCCTCTTTATTGAGCACAACACAGCAAGGAACACACAGTATTGTTGGTTCTGTATACATATCAGTGTTTTGTCAGCATGCAGTACTAGACCACAATGTTATACACTATAAGCAGTGGACATGCCAAGCCAAGGAAATTTGTTTCTTTCATGTAAGCTCTTATAAACTCCATCCATCTCTTTCTTTCCCCCTGAATCATATTTTTTTTTCCTCTCCATCCATCTCTTTCTTCTCTTCCACAACTTCTCGCCCCTGTAGATACCGAGAAGTAACAACGGGTTGAAGTGTTGATCCTCAGAGACACAGAACCACAGCGAGCCTTTATTTGTTTAGTGCCTTTCTATACACCTATCACATCCCTTTTTATACACCTATCACACCCCTTTCTGTACACCTATCACATCCCTTTTTATACACCTATCACATCCCTTTCTATACACCAATCACATCCCTTTCTATACACCTATCACATCCCTTTCTATACACCAATCACATCCCTTTCTATACACCTATCACATCCCTTTCTATACACCAATCACGTCCCTTTCTATACACCTATCACGTCCCTTTCTATACACCTATCACGTCCCTTTCTGTACACCTATCACATCCCTTTCTATACACCTATCACATCCCTTTCTATACACCTATCACATCCCTTTCTATACACCTATCACATCCCTTTCTATACACCTATCACATCCCTTTCTATACACCTATCTCCCATTGCAGAGAGAGAAAGAGAGCGAGAGAAAGAGAGAGAGACTGGGAGATAGAAAGAGTGAAGCAGAGCTAGAGAGAAAGAGAGAGAGAGGAAGAGAGAGAAACAGAGAGAAACTGGGAGATAGACAGAGTGAAGCAGAGTTAGAGAGAAAGATAGAGATTGGGAGAGAGAGAGAGAGAGAGAGAGAGAGAGAGAGAGAGAGAAAAAGGGGACACCTCGTCAGTTGTACAACTGGATGCCTTCAACTGAAATGTGTCTTCCACATTTAACCCAACCCCCTCTGAATCAGAGAGGTGCCTTAATCGACATCCACGTCTTCTGCGCCCAGAGATAGTGGGTTTGTGTGTGGGTTTGTGTGTGTGGGTTTGTGTGTGTGGGTTTGTGTGTATGGGTTTGTGTGTGTGGGTGCATGCGTGTGTGGGTTTGTGTTTGTGTGTGTGCGTGCGTGCATGCATGTGTTTGTGTGTGGGTTTGTGCGTGTGCGTGCATGCATGCATGTGTGTCTGTGTGTGCATGCATGTGTGTGTGTGTGTGTGTGTGTGTGTGTGTGTGTGTGTGTGTGCGTGCATGCATGTGTGCGCACGTGCATGCATGTGTGTGCATGCATGCATGTGTGTGTGGGGGGGTGCGTGCATGCATGTGTGTGCGTGCATGCATGTGTGTGTGTGTGTGTGTGTGTGTGTGTGTGTGTGTGTGTGTGTGTGTGTGTGTGTGTGCAACCACACAACTCTGGCCTGGCATTTACCATCTCCACAGTGAGCAGCTAGATGTACACGTAATGACTGCCTGAATAATATACGTGTTGCTCATAGAGAACCCAACCTAGAGGGGAAAACAGGACATTATCTCAAACACAAAGGCAATCGTTCATGTTTGACACGCAGTAATGTAATGTAATAGCTACGATTATAGTACATATCACACAGACAGGCCTGGGTCTCATTATATTCACTAGAGAAGGCATTCAGAGATCAAGGCTTTAAATGGCAAAAGTCCAAAGTAGTGCCCTATATATTATGTAGCTAAAGGTAATGTGTCAGCCTAAGAATTATGAAAATATTTTAAAAAATGCCCTATTATTAGGCTATTCAAAATCAAATACAAATTCACTATAATTGTAGGCTAACTCTGTAAGCCCCCCAACCAACAGCATCGCCTAGGTCTATACATTCTCTGCCAGAGTCATGGATAAACATTTTGGAGCGTAGCATAAGGCAGTGTTTCCCAACCGGGGGTACTGGGCAGCCCCCAGGGGGTACGAGGGAAGATTTTCCAAAATGTGGAGAATAAAAAAAATATATATGTTTCAAGTCATTTCTATCTTAATAGGCAGGAAAACACTTATTTTATATTTTTATGACTACTTTTTAAACTTTAGTTTCAGTGTGTGTGCATGTTGTTCTGTCTTCCTGGCCTCTGCCTGCCCGTTGATCCTCTGCTCATGCCAAGTACACATGATGCTTTGCATGATGTATTGTTGTCTCTACCTTCTGGCCCTTTATGCTGTTGTCTGTGCCCAATAATGTTTGTACCGTGTTTTGTGTTGCTACCATGTTATGCTGCTGCCATGTTGAGTTGCTACAATTTTGTTGTTATGTTGTGTTGCTACCATGCTGTGTTTTCATGTGTTGCTGCTATGCTATGTTGTTGTCTTAGGTCTCTCTTTATGTAGTGTTGTGGTGTTTCTCTTGCTGTGATATAATTTTTTAAATCCCAGCCCCCGTCCCCGCAGGAGGCCTTTTGCCTTTTGGTAGGCCGCCATTGCAAATAAGAATTTATTCTTAACTGACTTGCCTAGTTAAATAAAGGTTAAATACAAAAAATGATCCTCTGCTCTGCGTGCCAGAGTGGCTCACCATTTCAGCTAACACAGCTAGCTTTGAGTAGAAACTAGCTATGGATCAATGGCTAAAACACACTGTTCCAAGCAGCAGTAGCAGCGCTAGTGCCAGCTCAATTGAACCCGTGGAAAAAAGAAAGAAAGTTGACAAGTTTTAGTATGTCCTCTTCGGTTTCACCTCCACATCTATAGATCTGCCTCAGCAATAGTGTTCCTCTGCGGCGACTTTCTCTCAGCCCATTTACAACGGCACCTCAGTACCAAGCTCATTCCTGTGTGGGTAAGACAGTATAGTTCATCCATTAAAAGCTGTCAGAATTTAAGTGAAGTCAAGAGAAATTAAAGAAAGCGATTACAGTGTCAAACAAAGCATTGGAGGCTTCATATGCTGTGTCGCTACTTGTGGCTAAGTTAAAAAAAAGCCATTCACTATAGCTGAGGAGTTCATTTAGCCTTATGCTGTTATCGTAGCAAAAACCATGATTGATAAGACAGCAACTGTTGCACTGAAGACTGAACCATTGTCAAATAACATGGTGTGCCATAGGATCGATGGTATACAGATCTAGAGTTGATGTTGTTGATCAAGTGGTGGAAAAGCACAAAAATCCAGACAATTTGCTAGGCAGTTGGACGATTCGACTGATGTCAGTGGGAATTTTGGAAATGAATGAGCACATTCTGTTCTGAGCACGTTCTGTTCTGAGCACGTTCTGTTCTGAGCACGTTCTGTTCTGAGCACGTTCTGTTCTGAGCACGTTCTGTTCTGAGCACATTCTGTTCTGAGCACATTCTGTTCTGAGCACATTCTGTTCTGAGCACATTCTGTTCTGCAAGATGCTAATGGGGAGAACCACAGGTGTGGATGTGTTTCACATTATTGACAGCTATTTTTCAGAGCACAATCTGGATTGGAAATCCTGTGTTCATGTGTGCACAGATGGTGCGGCATCAACGAAGGTAACCAACAGTTTGAAAGGCTCTGTCATGACAGTGGGACTAAGCACCAGCAGCTAATGCTTCACATCGAAGTCCTTTCGAAAAACGTTACAGAGGCTTTTTGAGCTGCGCGCCAAAGTAAGTGATTTTCTGTCTGAGCATTCACAGCCCCTTGTGGCTGTGTTCGAGGACACAGACTGGGTAGCCCACCTTTCCTATCTTATTGATGTGTTTGGAAAAGAGCAACCTGAGTCTAACTCTGCAATGTAAAGTCACTACATTCTACATCTGTATGACAAGGTGTGTGGATTCATGATGAAGATCCAACTGTGGGAAGGGAGATGTGAAGATGGGGACATAAGTTGTTTTTAGCAGCTTGACATGTCACTGTCTACAGGTGGCTCAGTTGGTAGAGCATGGTGCTTGCACCAACAGGGCTGTGGGTTCCATTCCTTGGGTGACCAATACGTGAAATGTATGCATGCATTACTGTAAATCTCTTTGGATGAAAGTGTCTTCTAAATGGCATAATCAGTATTTTATGTTCACTGAGCTCCTACGGTGTACTGTACATAGTAAGCTCACATTTATCCAAACTCAACAGTGAGTTCAACTCCTACTTCCCTGACGAACTTGACTCAGTGCGCAATCCTTTCATGACTGACAGTAGCAACAACAACATTCCTTCCAGATTTCAGGAAAATCTTCTGGATAAGTCCTCAGACCGAGGCCTGAAGATGAGGTACTCAGAGACAAGACTCACATTTCTGGTGTGATGTGGAGATGGAATATCCTGATTTGGGGAAACATGCATTGAATGAACTGATGCCCTTTGGATCTACAGTATTTTATAACAGGAAAATCATTATTTTAATTCAGTTTTTTGTTGGTCTTGGGCTCATCTATAGGCCTACGCATAAGCTCTAATATGAGTGTGGGTGTTTTCAGTTAATCATCACCTTAGAAAGCATTGTCCATTTCATGGTGTTACGCTTTGAAACAAAATCCAAAATAACCATGTTTTCCACTCAGTTTCAACCCTTAAACTTCTTTCTTCAAATGTATCAAATTAAAACACGATACTGTTTTGATTATTATTGTTTGATGTGATTTTTTTATTTAATTTGCGTAATTTGAGTACTAGGCCATTAGAACCTGATGGATGGACAAAAGAGCCCTGAGAACCAGGCCAGTAAAACCTGATGGAGGTACAATAGAGCCCTGAGTACCAGGTCATTAGAACCTGATGGAGGGACAATAGAGCCCTGAGAACCCGGCCATTCAAAGCGAGTTAGCGAGTTGAGGAGATTACCGTGATTTCAAGGTCACGTGGAAGTGGAATTTTACTGCAGTCATGACTCATGACTGCCGGTGTGGCGGTAATACGGTCATCGCAACAGCCCAACACAGCCATAAGCATGGCCTTATTTCTATTACAGCATATTGGATGACTGTCATTCATGTTCCATTCACCCAGTTCAATGTAACATCGATAGGTTTAGGCTACCACATGATAGTCTAATTTTCCCTGTACCCATCATGAGGTTACTACAACATAGCCTATAAATGAAAATTTACAAGGTACAGTATGTTCACCTGCCAGTATACAGTATATACATAAACTGAATGTGTCATATACAGTATATATAATATATATATATTTTTTAATCAAGGTGACAGACAATGACACATTCAATACGCCTTGCACACTCTTGCCTGCATCTAGCTGATCTAAGGTGTAATCATTATTCCAACAGTTGCAAACGAGAGTTTCTATTGGACAAATTGAGGTATATTTATCCCGGTTTCGTTCTGTTTACTTCCATTTAAGAAACGCTTTCAACAGAATCGGCAGAATTAATACAACCCTGACCACATGCAAACACAGTTCACTTTCATTGCAGCCACGTTGTATAATTCCTTTTCGCATCTATGCTCTCTCCTCCTCTCACCTTTTCCTTTCACTTGTGGACTTCAGTGTACAACACGTCAGCTGTCTGTGACCAGGCGAAAAAAACTTTCCAAGCCAAACCTTCATATCATAACCGCGAACCTCTACACATAACCTACCTTGTTGTCACTATTACCTTGACTTGGAAGAGTTCCAGTGTTGGGTATCCATAGCCAGCTAGCTAACATAGTATCCCTCTCTGTTTGAGCCGGTGTTTGAGTAGGTTAAACTAGCTAGTTGCATTCGCTAAGTAAATGAAAGTAAACAAGAAAATACAAGAAAATCTCTCTCTCTCTCCCTTTTGCTACTTCTTCATTTGTAAAGAAATGAATTTGTTAAAAACTGTTCAACTATTGTCTCTCTCTCTCTTTGAGTGTACTACTCACCACATTTTATGCTATCCAGCTGTAGCTTATGCTTTCAGTACTAGATTCTTTCTCTGTACGAACCTCTCCGACAGCCCCTTGGTTGATGGGTGATATGGCGTGGAGCAGATGTGCGGTAACCCATTCACCTGTAGGAACGTGGCCATTTTTTGGGACGCTCCTGCGATCCGTTGTTACAAATGAGTTGGAGCGGTGACCCAAACAGACTAAACACTTCTCCAATCTTCTCGATGTTCTTCTCTACAGTAGTAAACCTCAAGACGGTAACCACTGCCCACTTGCTATTAGCATCTACGACCACAAGAAACATTCTGTCTTTGAATGGACCTGCGAAATCGACGTGTATGTGTTGCCATGCCTCCTCCAGCCAATCCCAAGGATGAAGAGGTGTAAGTTAACGTCTGTTGAGAACTTTCTGACATGAGGAACATGTTTTTGATTTCTCCTTAATGCTTCCATCCTATCCAGGCCACCAGAAGTAGCTTTGTGCGATTGTCCTTATGCTAACTGTAGCTGTTGCAAAACTGGTTTCCTCAGCAAAGGCAGAATGATAACTCTCCTCCCCCACAGCAGATAAACAGACTGTACTAACAGCTTATTTCTCTTGGAAAGGTACGGTTTCAGTTCCAGAGCATCTTCTTTGGCTTTACCTTTGATGACCATCACTTCAGTTTTCTCTGCACTTGTGTTGAAGTGACTGGTGCATTTTACACATGTCTGAAGTAGAAGATGTCCACTTGGCATGACTCTGGTTTGACCACAGGGAGTGCTAACCTGGAAAGTCCATCTGCGTTTCAGTGCAGTTCTGACTTGCAGTACATGATGTCGTAGGTGTGTGCTGACAACAACAATGTCCACCTTTGCGTTCTGCTTGCAGCAGGTGACTGAATCCCATTATGTGGTCCAAAGAGGCTCCCGAATGCTTCCTAGAGTTATTCAGTCCATTTCCATGTTTTACTTTGAAATGCAACTGATGCACCAGCTTCACCTTCATTGCTAAGCTCGAGATGAAGCGTCCGTAGTAATTCAGTAACCCTAGGAAGAAACTTAGTTGGTTCACGTTCTGAGGACCTGGGGGAGTTCAAGATAGCCTTGCATTGAACAGAGCCTTGAGATGGCTTGTGGCGTCGATGACGTGAGGTATTCAACTGATGATTGGAAGAATGCACATTTGTCCATACGAACTCGGAGTCTGTATTCATCTGAAACGTTGCATCCACATTCCGAAGATGGTCCTCTTCATCTTTCCTAGTAACAAGGATGTCATGCAGGTAGCATTGACTCACTTATGCACTCAAAATGTTTTTAAAAATTCCCGCACCAACGTCCATCTCAAATCCTTTTCTACCGTCCATGACGATGCTAACTCTCTCTCTTAGCTAGCTCAACTATGCCTCTTCTAGTGATACACTGTGCTAACATTAGCCTAAACTAGACAAAATAGTTCCTGTAGGTTCAGACTTACTCATAGCCAATCTTTTGTTATGTCGGGTGGATTTCATAACCACGTCTTTATAACAATTAAATAATGATGATGGGAGAGGGGAATCAGTTCAACCATTTATCTAGAATGTGATCATCTCAATGTTCAACTCCCATGATGCTCTGTGACATATTCCCAACACACTACAACTTCTATGTCCCATTGTAGAGAGAAAGGGAAAGAGAGAGAGCAAGAGAGAAAGAGACAGAAGCCTTGTTTATACTTATAACATGCATCCTTTGTCCTGATGTTGTCCACATTCTGATTGTGCCCACATTTTTAGACAGGTGTAGACTATAAAAAGACGCGTTGTGAATGGATTTTAATCTAATTTTATAGGTGTAAATCGGGCAAGATCAGGAAGAAGGACGCATGTTAGCGGCAGGTATCAACAGGGCTAGAGATCATTAAATGGGGCTAATGCTCATTAATCACAACACTTAATCACACCTGTGTGTGTGTGCATGTGTGTGGAGTCACACAACTCTGGCATGGCATTTACCATTCTCCTCAGTGAGCAGCTACAGTGCTTTCAGAAAGTATTCATACCCCTTGACTTATTCCACATTTTGTTGTGTTACAGCCTGAATTCAAAATGGATTAAATACAATTTTTTTTCTCACTCATCTACACTCAATACCCCATACTGACAAAGTGAAAACATAGTTTTAGAAATGTTTGCAAATGTATTGAAAATAAAATACAGAAATATTTAATTTAAATAAATATTCACACCCCTAAGTCAGTACTTTATAGAAGCACCTTCGACAGTGATGACAGCTGTGAGTCTTTCTGGGTAAGTCTCTAAGAGCTTTCTACACCTGGATTGTGCAACTTTTGCCCATTATTATATCCAAATTCTTCAAGTTCTGTCGAATTGGTTGTTGATCATTGCTAGACAACTATTTTCAGGTCTTGCCATAGATTTTCAAGTAGATATTAATCAAAACTGTAACTCGGCCACTCAGTAACATTCACTGTCTTCTTGGTAAGCAACTCCAGTGTAGATTTGGCCTTGTGCTTTAGGTTATTGTCCTGCTGAAAGGTGAATTCTTCTCCCAGTGTCTGGTGTAAAGCAGACTGAACCAGGTTTTCCTCTAGGATTTTGCCTGTCCATAGCTTCATTACGTTTCTTTTTTATCCTGAAAAACTCCCCAGTCCTTTACGATTTCAAGCATGCCCATAATATGATGCAGCCACCACTAAGCTTGAACATATGTAGAGTGTTACTTAGTTGTGTTGGATTTTCACCAAACATAACACTTCGTATTCAGGAGAAAAAGTCAATTGCTTTGCCACACTTTTTGGAGTATTACTTAAGTGCCTTGTAGCAAACAGGATCCATGTTTTAGAATATATTTGTATTCTGTACAGGCTTACTTTTTTTTTTTTTTTTTGATCCATCCTCAGTTTCCTCCTATCACAGCCATTGAACTCTGTAACTGTTTTAAAGTCACCATTGGCCTCATTGTGAAATCCCTGTGCGGTTTCCTTCCTCTCCGGCAACTGAGTTAGGAAGAACGCCTGTATCTTTGTTGTGACTGTGTGTATTGATACACCATCCAAAGTGTAATTAATAACTTTACCATGCTCAAAGCGATATTCAGTGTTGATTCTTTTTTTACCCATTTACCAATAGGTGCCTGTTCTTTGCGAGGTATTGCAAAACCTCCATGTTCTTTGTAGTTGAATCTGTGTTTGAAATTCACTGCTTGACTGAGGGACCTTACAGATAATTGTATTTGTCGGGTTTAGAGATGAGGTAGTCATTCAAAAATCATGTTAAATACTATTATTGCACACAGAGTGAGTCCAGGCAAATTATTATGTGACTTGTTAAGCACATTTTCACTCCTTAACATATTTAGGCCAAAACAAAGGGTCTGAATACTTACTGACACAAGACATTTCCGCTTTTCATTTTTAAATCATTTGTAAGCATTTCGAAAAATATCATTCTACTTTGATATTATGGGGTATTGTGTGTAGGCCAGTGACACAAAATCTCAATTTTATCCATTTTAAGTTCAGGCTGTAACACAACCAAGTTTGGCAAAAGTCAAGGGGTGTGAATACTTTCTGAAGCACTGTACATGCACATGTAATGACTGCCTGAACAGTATATATCAGAGAGAACCCAACCCAGAGGGGAAAACAGGAGGTGCAGTATTTCAAACACAAAGGCAATCGGTCATGTTTCACATGCATTAATGTCATAGCTACTATTACGATCACAGTGACGTTGACGTTGACTTGCCTGGGTGTCAGTGTAATGGCTGTTATTTTAGAGAAGTTCACAGTGAAGTTGACGTTGACTTGCCTGGGTGTCAATGTAATGGCTGTTATTTTAGAGAAGTTCACAGTGAAGTTGACGTTGACTTGCCTGGGTGTCAATGTAATGGCTGTTATTTTAGAGAAGTTCTAAGACAGAGAACCGCTAAATGGGCTCAATGTGTTTGTACATGTCCTTATTCAATTCAATGAAATAAAAACCTTTCCTTTAGTTTACCTCTAAAGTACGTTACCCTAGAGTATTTCTGCCACCATAATGAAAATGAATGTGATAGCATCAGACATCTATAGTCAATTTGAATAAAAGCCCAGCAGTGTATGAATGAAAATTCAGAAGGGAGTAATAAAAAAAAGAGAAATCTAGTAATTGGGTTGGAAGCAAAGGGCCTTGGAAAAACATGGGATTTGAAAACACTTCGCAGAAGAACACGTTTGACAGGCACTTGAGGGTTGTGATCGATATTCAAATGCTGCTGCTGCAAAAAAAAGAGGCCAGAATCAATTAACTTGCCAACTCTTATTAGTGCTGCACACAGGCCTACTTTAAACTTCACATAATTGATTGTAGAATGTTTTTAAGAAATGGGTACATATTCCTCATTCTACCTATAAACTAAGTGCTGTCATCTGAAATGTATATCTTCCTAAAATATAGTTTAGCTCAGTGAGACTAACCTTTACAAAATAACAGTTAAATGAAACATGTAGATATGCCCTCTGCTGTACTTATGCCATATAATCAGTCCAGTTGGCACTTTTCTTCTTCAATGCAACTGAAGGATGGACGAGGTGTCAGATAGGATCTAGTTAATGAACTTTAGTTTTCTAGCGTTAATCATTGTCCCTAGTTCTGATGCGATGCCTGATAAAGGACAACCAAAGGGATGAAGATAGAAACATGTACACCCTTACAGTATCGTTAACAGTGTATAACACGTTTACTGTCTCTCCCTCTCTTTTTCCCTCCCCCCCTCTCTCTCTCTCCTCCTCTCTCTCTTTCCCTACCCCCTCTCTCTCTCTCCTCCTCTCTCTTTTTCCCTCCCCCTCTCTCTCTCCTCCTCTCTCTCTTTCCCTACCCCCTCTCGCTCTCTTTCCCCCCTCTCTCTCTCTCCTCCTCTCTCTCTTTCCCTACCCCCTCTCTCTCTCTCCTCCTCCTCTCTCTTTTCCCTACCCCCCTCTCTCTCTCTCTCCTCTCTCTCTTTCCCTACCCCCCTCTCTCTCTCTCTCCTCCTCTCTCTTTTTCCCTCCCCCTCTCTCTCTCTCCTCCTCTCTCTCTTTCCCTAAATCAAATCAAATCAAATCAAAATCAAATTTTATTTGTCACATACACATGGTTAGCAGATGTTAATGCGAGTGTAGCGAAATGCTTGTGCTTCTAGTTCCGACAATGCAGTAATAACGAGCAAGTAATCTAACTAACAATTCCAAAAAAAAACTACTGTCTTATACACAGTGTAAGGGGATAAAGAATATGTACATAAGGATATATGAATGAGTGATGGTACAGAGCAGCATAGGCAAGATACAGTAGATGATATCGAGTACAGTATATACATATGAGATAAGTATGTAAACCAAGTGGCATAGTTAAAGTGGCTAGTGATACATGTATTACATAAGGATGCAGTCAATGATATAGAGTACAGTATCAACGTATGCATATGAGATGAACAATGTAGGGTAAGTAACATTATATAAGGTAGCATTGTTTAAAGTGGCTAGTGATATATTTACATAATTTCCCATCAATTCCCATGATTAAAGTGGCTGGAGTAGAGTCAGTGTCATTGACAGTGTGTTGGCAGTAGCCACTCAATGTTAGTGGTGGCTGTTTAACAGTCTGATGGCCTTGAGATAGAAGCTGTTTTTCAGTCTCTCGGTCCCAGCTTTGATGCACCTGTACTGACCTCGCCTTCTGGATGACAGCGGGGTGAACAGGCAGTGGCTCGGTGGTTGATGTCCTTGATGATCTTTATGGCCTTCCTGTAGCATCGGGTGGTGTAGGTGTCCTGGAGGGCAGGTAGTTTGCCCCCGGTGATGCGTTGTGCAGACCTCACTACCCTCTGGAGAGCCTTACGGTTGAGGGCGGTGCAGTTGCCATACCAGGCGGTGATACAGCCCGCCAGGATGCTCTCGATTGTGCATCTGTAGAAGTTTGTGAGTGCTTTTGGTGACAAGCCGAATTTCTTCAGCCTCCTGAGGTTGAAGAGGCGCTGCTGCGCCTTCCTCACGATGCTGTCTGTGTGAGTGGACCAATTCAGTTTGTCTGTGATGTGTATGCCGAGGAACTTAAAACTTGCTACCCTCTCCACTACTGTTCCATCGATGTGGATGGGGGTGTTCCCTCTGCTGTTTCCTGAAGTCCACAATCATCTCCTTAGTTTTGTTGACGTTGAGTGTGAGGTTATTTTCCTGACACCACACTCCGAGGGCCCTCACCTCCTCCCTGTAGGCCGTCTCGTCGTTGTTGGTAATCAAGCCTACCACTGTTGTGTCGTCCGCAAACTTGATGATTGAGTTGGAGGCGTGCATGGCCACGCAGTCGTGGGTGAACAGGGAGTACAGGAGGGGGCTCAGAACGCACCCTTGTGGGGCCCCAGTGTTGAGGATCAGCGGGGAGGAGATGTTGTTGCCTACCCTCACCACCTGGGGGCGACCCGTCAGGAAGTCCAGTACCCAGTTGCACAGGGCGGGGTCGAGACCCAGGGTCTCGAGCTTGATGACGAGCTTGGAGGGTACTATGGTGTTGAATGCCGAGCTGTAGTCGATGAACAGCATTCTCACATAGGTATTCCTCTTGTCCAGATGGGTTAGGGCAGTGTGCAGTGTGGTTGAGATTGCATCGTCTGTGGACCTATTTGGGCGGTAAGCAAATTGGAGTGGGTCAAGGGTGTCAGGTAGGGTGGAGGTGATATGGTCCTTGACTAGTCTCTCAAAGCACTTCATGATGACGGATGTGAGTGCTACGGGGCGGTAGTCGTTTAGCTCAGTTACCTTAGCTTTCTTGGGAACAGGAACAATGGTGGCCCTCTTGAAGCATGTGGGAACAGCAGACTGGTATAGGGATTGGTTGAATATGTCCGTAAACACACCGGCCAGCTGGTCTGCGCATGCTCTGAGGGCGCGGCTGGGGATGCCGTCTGGGCCTGCAGCCTTGCGAGGGTTAACACGTTTAAATGTCTTACTCACTTCGGCTGCAGTGAAGGAGAGACCGCATGATTCCGTTGCAGGCCGTGTCAGTGGCACTGTGTTGTCCTCAAAGCGGGCAAAAAGTTATTTAGTCTGCCTGGGAGCAAGACATCCTGGTCCGTGACTGGGCTGGGTTTCTTCCTGTAGTCCGTGATTGACTGTAGACCCTGCCACATACCTCTTGTGTCTGAGCCGTTGAATTGAGATTCTACTTTGTCTCTGTACTGGCGCTTAGCTTGTTTGATAGCCTTGCGGAGGGAATAGCTGCACTGTTTGTATTCAGTCATGTTACCAGACACCTTGCCCTGATTAAAAGCAGTGGTTCGTGCCTTCAGTTTCACACGAATGCTGCCATCAATCCACGGTTTCTGGTTAGGGAATGTTTTAATCGTTGCTATGGGAACGACATCTTCAACGCACGTTCTAATGAACTCGCACACCGTATCAGCGTATTCGTCAATGTTGTTGTCTGACGCAATACGAAACATCTCCCAGTCCACGTGATGGAAGCAGTCTTGGAGTGTGGAGTCAGCTTGGTCGGACCAGCGTTGGACAGACCTCAGCGTGGGAGCTTCTTGTTTTAGTTTCTGTCTGTAGGCAGGGATCAACAAAATGGAGTCGTGGTCAGCTTTTCCGAAAGGGGGCGGGGCAGGGCCTTATATGCGTCGCGGAAGTTAGAGTAACAATGATCCAGGGTCTTTCCACCCCTGGTTGCGCAATCAATATGCTGATAAAATTTAGGGAGTCTTGTTTTCAGATTAGCCTTGTTAAAATCCCCAGCTACAATGAATGCAGCCTCCGGATAAATCGTTTCCAGTTTGCAGAGAGTTAAATAAAGTTCGTTCAGAGCCATCGATGTGTCTGCTTGGGGGGGATATATACGGCTGTGATTATAATCGAAGAGAATTCTCTTGGTAGATAATGCGGTCTACATTTGATTGTGAGGAATTCTAAATCAAATCAAATCAAATCAAAATCAAATCAAATTTTATTTGTCACATACACATGGTTAGCAGATGTTAATGCGAGTGTAGCGAAATGCTTGTGCTTCTAGTTCCGACAATGCAGTAATAACGAGCAAGTAATCTAACTAACAATTCCAAAAAAAAACTACTGTCTTATACACAGTGTAAGGGGATAAAGAATATGTACATAAGGATATATGAATGAGTGATGGTACAGAGCAGCATAGGCAAGATACAGTAGATGATATCGAGTACAGTATATACATATGAGATAAGTATGTAAACCAAGTGGCATAGTTAAAGTGGCTAGTGATACATGTATTACATAAGGATGCAGTCGATGATATAGAGTACAGTATCAACGTATGCATATGAGATGAACAATGTAGGGTAAGTAACATTATATAAGGTAGCATTGTTTAAAGTGGCTAGTGATATATTTACATAATTTCCCATCAATTCCCATGATTAAAGTGGCTGGAGTAGAGTCAGTGTCATTGACAGTGTGTTGGCAGTAGCCACTCAATGTTAGTGGTGGCTGTTTAACAGTCTGATGGCCTTGAGATAGAAGCTGTTTTTCAGTCTCTCGGTCCCAGCTTTGATGCACCTGTACTGACCTCGCCTTCTGGATGACAGCGGGGTGAACAGGCAGTGGCTCGGGTGGTTGATGTCCTTGATGATCTTTATGGCCTTCCTGTAGCATCGGGTGGTGTAGGTGTCCTGGAGGGCAGGTAGTTTGCCCCGGTGATGCGTTGTGCAGACCTCACTACCCTCTGGAGAGCCTTACGGTTGAGGGCGGTGCAGTTGCCATACCAGGCGGTGATACAGCCCGCCAGGATGCTCTCGATTGTGCATCTGTAGAAGTTTGTGAGTGCTTTTGGTGACAAGCCGAATTTCTTCAGCCTCCTGAGGTTGAAGAGGCGCTGCTGCGCCTTCCTCACGATGCTGTCTGTGTGAGTGGACCAATTCAGTTTGTCTGTGATGTGTATGCTGAGGAACTTAAAACTTGCTACCCTCTCCACTACTGTTCCATCGATGTGGATGGGGGTGTTCCCTCTGCTGTTTCCTGAAGTCCACAATCATCTCCTTAGTTTTGTTGACGTTGAGTGTGAGGTTATTTTCCTGACACCACACTCCGAGGGCCCTCACCTCCTCCCTGTAGGCCGTCTCGTCGTTGTTGGTGATCAAGCCTACCACTGTTGTGTCGTCCGCAAACTTGATGATTGAGTTGGAGGCGTGCATGGCCACGCAGTCGTGGGTGAACAGGGAGTACAGGAGGGGGCTCAGAACGCACCCTTGTGGGGCCCCAGTGTTGAGGATCAGCGGGGAGGAGATGTTGTTGCCTACCCTCACCACCTGGGGGCGGCCCGTCAGGAAGTCCAGTACCCAGTTGCACAGGGCGGGGTCGAGACCCAGGGTCTCGAGCTTGATGACGAGCTTGGAGGGTACTATGGTGTTGAATGCCGAGCTGTAGTCGATGAACAGCATTCTCACATAGGTATTCCTCTTGTCCAGATGGGTTAGGGCAGTGTGCAGTGTGGTTGAGATTGCATCGTCTGTGGACCTATTTGGGCGGTAAGCAAATTGGAGTGGGTCAAGGGTGTCAGGTAGGGTGGAGGTGATATGGTCCTTGACTAGTCTCTCAAAGCATTTCATGATGACGGATGTGAGTGCTACGGGCGGTAGTCGTTTAGCTCAGTTACCTTAGCTTTCTTGGGAACAGGAACAATGGTGGCCCTCTTGAAGCATGTGGGAACAGCAGACTGGTATAGGGATTGGTTGAATATGTCCGTAAACACACCGGCCAGCTGGTCTGCGCATGCTCTGAGGGCGCGGCTGGGGATGCCGTCTGGGCCTGCAGCCTTGCGAGGGTTAACACGTTTAAATGTCTTACTCACTTCGGCTGCAGTGAAGGAGAGACCGCATGATTCCGTTGCAGGCCGTGTCAGTGGCACTGTATTGTCCTCAAAGCGGGCAAAAAGTTATTTAGTCTGCCTGGGAGCAAGACATCCTGGTCCGTGACTGGGCTGGGTTTCTTCCTGTAGTCCGTGATTGACTGTAGACCCTGCCACATACCTCTTGTGTCTGAGCCGTTGAATTGAGATTCTACTTTGTCTCTGTACTGGCGCTTAGCTTGTTTGATAGCCTTGCGGAGGGAATAGCTGCACTGTTTGTATTCAGTCATGTTACCAGACACCTTGCCCTGATTAAAAGCAGTGGTTCGTGCCTTCAGTTTCACACGAATGCTGCCTAAATCAGGTGAACAGAAGGATTTGAGTTCCTGTATGTTTCCTTCATCACACCATGTCACGTTGGCCATAAGGCATACGCCCCCGCCCGTCTTCTTACCAGAGAGATGTTTGTTTCTGTCGGCGCGATGCGTGGAGAAACCCGCTGGCTGCACCGCTTCGGATTGCGTCTCTCCAGTGAGCCATGTTTCCGTGAAGCAGAGAACGTTACAGTCTCTGATGTCCCTCTGGAATGCTACCCTTGCTCGGATTTCATCAACCTTGTTGTCAAGAGACTGGACATTGGCAAGAAGAATGCTGGGGAGTGGTGCACGATGTGCCCGTCTCCGGAGTCTGACCAGAAGACCGCTTCGTTTCCCTCTTTTTCTGAGTCGTTTTTTTTTTTTTTGGTCGCTGCATGTGATCCACTCGGTTACACTGGTTGTAAGGCAGAACTCAGGATCCGCATCGCGAAAAACATATTCTTGGTCGTACTGATGGTGAGTTGACGCTGATCTTATATTCAGTAGTTCTTGTCGGCTGTATGTAAAGAAACCTAAGATGACCTGGGGTACTAGTGTAAGAAATAACACGTAAAAAAACAAAAAACTGCATAGTTTCCTAGGAACGCGAAGCGAGGCGGCCATCTCTGTCGGCGCCGGAAGTTCCCTACCCTCTCTACATCTATAACCCTTGCTCAGCTGTGTATTTACGTGTCCGACATGCAGTCCTCACGATTTATGATTGCAGCGCAGTAGGCAAGAGTCGTGAGGCGAGAAATCTCCAAAGCACAATACCCACAGTACCAAGCTGCTCACCTGGGAGTAAACAATAAATAACAACAATAAACAACCCTTAATAGATACGGACAACATGTTCCGAAACGTAATGCTTTTATCGTCACATTCAGTCAAGCAGGAACCAGAATCTGGCAGAGGTTGGTAGACATGAGCAAGGGATGTGTCCCAAATGGCACAATATTCCCAGTACGCTGGTCAAAAGTAGTGCACTATGAAGTGAACAAGGTGCCATTTGGGAGGTAGACAATGTTTGGTTGGCCGTTAGAGTCAGTCCCCTGCTGGCCCCAATGTGGAGTTGAAGACGGAGCGTTTACTAACATTAGAGATCTTCAGTCACTGCCTCCCTCTCTGGTGATTAATGTCTAGTCTTTGTGTTTGTGTGTACGCATGCCGTGTGTGTGTGCGTATGTGCGTGAGTGTAGGCGTGTATGCTTGCCTCCAATGAACGCATCTGCTTGTGTGTTTACAGTTTGCCCTGATGTGCAGCCGGAATACCAAATGATAGCTGCTGATTGGGCGCATGCTGAGAAACAATGTCGCCACGGCAACTTGCACAGCGAGGGACGGGACCTTCACTCGGCTCTTTTTAAATTACACAGATGTTTTTCCTGTCAAAAGAGATTATTATTCATCGGCCTGAAAGCTGATTAACAAGCCAAGCGACCCTCAACGCTTTAATCTAGCAGGTTCTCTCAGTGGAAGAGGGCACAAAAATGAATGGAGATTTATACTTTATTGACAATAGCTATTCCAATATTGAGTGTTATTGAACTGCAACACTGGCTGGGGTTATGGGTACTTAGTAAAAGCCTGCTTGTCAGGAAGTTCCCTGAAAGTTAATAGGCAGAGAATGTCAAGGTTAGAGAAGGAGGAGGAGGAGGATTAGATAGTGTCAGTTACAAATGGCACCCTATTCCCTAAAGTGCACACTTGATCAGAGCCCCTAGGGATACTGTCAAAAGTAGTGCACTATATAGGTAATAGGGTGCCTTTTGGGACGCAGAGGTAGGAATATGCTGACAACTGCCATGTAAGTCAAAATGACTCTCATATTTCAGACTACCAATCCTGTCAAAGATTGCATGTTGGGGCGTGGACCTCTCCTTTCTACATGTGCAGTCTAACAGTGATACGGAGAGTCATGTTTAATCTCTCCCACCACTCCCACAACAAAGCAGTTGGTTTCTATGTTTGTCTTGAGAATTATATTCCTTGAAGTAGTCTGAATGAAAGCCATTAAAGCCATCCCACCTCCCAGCTGCTCTCACCTGATAAAGACACATGCACACTGACACACACCGTTCCCCGGATAAAGGCTGTTGGGTTGTTTGTTTCCATAAACAGCGCTGTGTTTGTTATTACACCCCGGGCGACCCGCCTCTTTCCCACCTGGAGCTGATTGGTTGACTGAATAATGAATGCCTGCAAGTTAGCACCCCTATCCTTCACACTTCTTCTCCTCTGTCTCTTCACTCTCTTCCCTCAACTTTGTGCTCTGGTCAAGTCACCTGAGCAAGAGAGAGACAGAGCGAGACAGAGAGAGAGACAAAGAGAGAGAGACAGACAGACACAGAGACAATGAGAGAGAGAAACACAGAGACAGACAGAGAGAGACAGAAACAGAGAGAGAGAGAGAGAGAGAGAGAGAGAGAGGGAGATGTGGCTAGCTAAGTAGCCCCACAGAGGTCATCCCAAGTATTCTATAGAGACCAGTATTGAGGGAATGACTGAAGGAGAACCTGTTTTCTAACATCTCTCTGGATGGACAGAGAGAGAACACAGGTGTGAGTGAAGGATGTTGAGTGATAGAAATCTAGCTCAGGTCTGAGATGTCTATCGAGAGAAAGAATTTAAGGGTATGTTATGTCTGCTTCCTGTCTCCAACATATTGGTGGGGTGTTTGAAGCCTGTATGTTGTGAATGTGAGGATGTGAATTCTCAACTTGTTTCCTGCTCTCTGTCTCTGACTCTGTCTGAAGCCCGAAACTAAGGGGCTGTCTGTCCTGATTCTGTCATGGTGGAAAGTGGGTCAGGGAGCATGACAGGGGGGGAGTGGGAGAGAGGAGCTGAGGGGGAATGGGAGAGAGGAGCAGAGGGGAGAGAGGAGAGAGGAGCTGAGGGGGAATGGGAGAGAGGAGCAGAGGGGGAATGGGAGAGAGGAGCAGAGGGGAGAGAGGAGCAGAGGGGGAATGGGAGAGAGGAGCAGAGGGGGAATGGGAGAGAGGAGCAGAGGGGGAATGGGAGAGAGGAGCAGAGGGGAGAGAGGAGCAGATGGGGAATGGGAGAGAGGAGCAGAGGGGAATGGGACAGAGGAGCAGAGGGGAGTGGGAGAGAGGAGCTGAGGGGAATGGGAGAGAGGAGCAGAGGGGGAATGGGAGAGAGGAGCTGAGGGGAGAGAGGAGCAGAGGGGAGAGAGGAGAGGAAGCTACTTACATCTGTTCAATAAGTGTGTGAAGAGGCAGCTGACCATTAATCGCACCGGTATGAATTGAGTGTCAATTATGTGGTGAAAAACTCGGAGGTGTTTAGAGCTGGGACTGTTTCTCCCGCATACCCGCATACCCGCATACCCGCAATGTAAATCTAGATATGCTAATATTTGGAACTGTGAAAGAGTGGTTTCTCCCCTCGTTTTTAATCATACATGACACATTCATTCCAAATAATATAGCCAAATGGGCCAAGCTTCTATATCTTAAGCTTACCATATGCTTCCCTTTCCAAACAGTTTGCACGTATATTATGACACAACAATTTTATGTTTTTGCAGCTTTCAGCATTTTTGGGGGGGGTGGCTGCTGGAGCACACTATTTATTTTTTCTTGAGGCTTGTCGAAGTTCGGTAGCCGAAGTCTATGCCCCTTCATCTGTAATTTGTCAACAGTCACGATTCTTCAATTAAGTCTTTGTTGTCATTCAACGACAGACAACTCATTTTCATGCACATATTTTCTACTTGAGAAATACTTCACCAAACATCTTAGTTAGATGTAAAATTATGCTACGAAGACCTCCTCTGCAAAAATACTAAATTAATTACAGATTTCTTGAGTTATCTTAGATTAATTCAAACTATTTTGAGGAAGTGTACTTGTTGCTACGGCATTTCAAGTGGGACAAACAGTAATATTGCTGTTTTTTTCTCGTTTTTCAAGCTAAGGTATTTTAAGGGAGTATGTGAGCACAGACATTCCCTAAAGCCTAGTCGAGTTCCGCTAGGAGCAAACCAAACCTATGGATGTGGACACCTTAACTCCACTAAAGTCATAGAGATATAATGCATCTCTGTGGTCAAAGTATCTCAAAATAATGCCCTAGTATTCCGGAACCAGAGAAAATAAGAAATTCCAAGAGGCAGATCAGAAGGTTAATACAATCTTTAAACCAGATGGAAATAAATGTTTCCATTCAATGAATGGCTCATTTTAGTCCTGTTAATTTTGATTAACCTTTCAAATTCAACTTTTTTCGCCTTTGGAACTGTCTATATCTGGCTGGTGTTATTGAGTCCAGCTCATTAGGCCATTTGAAACCTCCTTTTCCCTTTTTAGCCAAGACTCCAATACATTTTAACAGAAAGTTAGCAAAAATAGATAAGATCTTGCAACCATGGAAAGGAAAATACCTGTCTATTTGTGGAAAAATCACCCTGATTACCTCTTTAGTCATATCACAGTTTACCTATTTGCTTATGGTCTTGCCTACACCTAGAAAACAGTCATTTAAAATCCATTTTATTTGGAACGGCAAGCCAGACTAAACGGGCCTATTTATATAATGAAAATGAATTCGGACGGCAGAAATGATTAAATATTAAAGCATTAGACCTCTCACTAAAGGCTTCAGTCATACAAATGTTGTACTTGAATGTCTCACCCCATATTCAAGAATGTGTAATGGGATTCTTCCTCCTCTGACGAGGAGTAAGAGAGATCGGACCAATATGCAGCGTGGTACGTGTTCATCATGTTTTTATGAACAAAATCACTGAACACGAAAATACAAAATAACAAATAGAAAGACCACACGGAACTGTTTCTGTTTCTGTCTTTCTATTTGTTATTTTGTATTTTCGTGTTCAGTGATTTTGTTCATTAAAACATGACGAACACGTACCACGCTGCATATTGGTCCGATCTCTCATACTCCCCGTCAGAGGATGAGGACGAGAACCCTTACAGAATCACCCACCACCAAAGGACCAAGCAGCGTGGTAACGGGAAGCAGCAGCAGCAGCGATCTCAGGACTCCTGGACATGGGAGGAGATCCTTGACGGCAAAGGACACTGGGCACAGGCTGGGGAACATCACCGCCCCAAGGCAGAGCTGGAGGCAGCGAAAGCGGAGAGGCGGTGGTATGAGGAGGCAGCACAGAAGCGCGGCTGGAAGCCCGAGAGGCAGCCCCAAAAATTTATTGGGAGGGGACACACGGGAAGTGTGGCTAAGTCAGGTAGGAGACCTGCGCCAACTCCCTGTGCTTACCGTGGAGAGAGAAGGACCGGGCAGGCACCGTGTTATGCCGTGAGGCGGTGTGCCCTGTGCAATACATAGCAGCGCCTCGTATCGGCCGGGCTAGAGTGGGCATCGAGCCAGGTGCCATGAAGCCGGCTCAGTGCATATGGTCTCCAGTGCGTCTCCTCGGGCCGAGGTTCATGGCACTGGCCTGGCTACGTGGAGCATTCAACCAGGTAAGGTTGGGCAGGCTCGGTGCTCGAGAGCTCCAGTGCGCCTTCACGGTCCGGTCTATCCGGTGCTACCTCCACGCACCAGCCCTCCAGTGGCAGCCCCCCGCACCAGGCTGTCTCTCCGTCTCCTTCCTACAGGTGCTCCCACCTGTCCAGTGCTGCCAGAGTCTTCCTCCTGCCCAGTGCTGTCAGAGTCTCCCGTCTGTCCTGAGATGACAGTGTCTCCCGTCTGTCCTGAGCTGCCAGAGTCTCCCATCTGTCCTGAGCTGCCAGAGTCTCCCGTCTGTCCTGAGCTGCCAGAGTCTCCCGTCTGTCCTGAGCTGCCAGAGTCTCCCGTCTGTCCTGAGCTGCCAGAGTCTCCCGTCTGTCCTGAGCTGCCAGAGTCTCCCGTCTGTCCTGAGCTGCCAGAGTCTCCCGTCTGTCCTGAGCTGCCAGAGTCTCCCGTCTGTCCTGAGCTGCCAGAGTCTCCCGTCTGTCCTGAGCTGCCAGAGTCTCCCGTCTGTCCTGAGCTGCCAGAGTCTCCCGTCTGTCCTGAGCTGCCAGAGTCTCCCGCAACTAATAACAAGATAACTAATGTAAAACATACTGTGTCCGTAAAGCGTACATAGGTTCAGATCTTTTGTGAAAGAAATAGATGGGAGAGGTTGAGGTTGACGTTAGAGGAGTAAAAGACAACATAATATAACTATTGTAAAATAGACTGTGCCCGTAAAATATATATAGTATGTATAAGCTGGAAGTAGAAGCCTAAGCGTTGTTGTTCACTAGTTTACTCCAATTAGGGGAGGGTTGGTAGGGTAAGAAAGTAATAAAGGAAAATATATTTTTCAAAAGACGTGTATAAATAGTATATGTATGTAAATGTAATTATATGTGTATGTATGTGAACATGTACTATGTGAACATCGTGTTGAAGTGAAGATTACATATCCATCTGTCCAAATATATACTGCATGTACTGTATTTTTTGGCAAATATATACAGTCGTGAAAAAGTAAGTACATCCCCTGGAAAGTTCAGATCAAATCAAACTTTATTAGTCACATTCGCTGAATACAGTGTCGACCTTACCATGAAATGCTTACTTATAAGCCCTTAACCAACAGTGCAGTTCAAGTTGTATTCTTTTTTAAATATTTGGACAGATGGATATGTAATCTTCACTTCAACACGATTGACAGATAAAGGTAACCCAATTTAACAAAATAAACTGAAAGATTACACTTTGCAATCATTTATTCATCAAAAATTATTAGAAATGCAATTCCATAGAGTGGAAGTAATAAGTACGCTCCAAGATTTAATTGCTGGTGTTTCCCCCTTTGGCTGAAATAACTTAATGTTGCCGTGTCTTGTAACTGTCTATCAGTCTCTTATATCGACTGGGAAGATTTTTTCCCCCACTCTTCTTTACAGTACTGATTGCATGGACGGCCCGCTTCAAGTCCCCCCCACAACATTTCATCAGGATTGAGATCTTGGCTTTGACTCGGCCATTCCATAACCCTCCATTTCTTCTTTACAGTACTGCTTGCATGGACGGCCCGCTTCAAGTCCCCCACAGCATTTCATCAGGATTGAGATCTTGGCTTTGACTCGGCCATTCCATAACCCTCCATTTCTTCTTTACAGTACTGCTTGCATGGACGGCCCGCTTCAAGTCCCCCACAGCATTTCATCAGGATTGAGATCTTGGCTTTGACTCGGCCATTCCATAACCCTCCATTTCTTCTTTACAGTACTGATTGCATGGACGGCCCGCTTCAAGTCCCCCCACAACATTTCATCAGGATTGAGATCTTGGCTTTGACTCTGCCATTCCATAACCCTCCATTTCTTCTTTTTGAACCATTCTGTTGTAGCTTTGCTTGTACGTTTTGGATCATTGTCCTTTTGCAAGATCCATGTTTGGTTCAGTGTCAGCTTCTTGACAGATGGCCTCACATTCTCCTCAATAATTATTTGATACAATATGGAATTCATGGTTGACTAAATGATGGCCAGTTGGCCAGGCCCTGAGGCAGCATAGCAGCCATAAACCATAATGCCACCGCCTCCATGCTTTACGGTTGGTATGAGGTTCTTTTGTTCAAATGCAGTGTTTCGTTTTCGCCAATGATGGCGTCTGGTATT
Source organism: Oncorhynchus tshawytscha (assembly GCF_018296145.1). Lineage (NCBI taxonomy): Eukaryota > Metazoa > Chordata > Actinopteri > Salmoniformes > Salmonidae > Oncorhynchus > Oncorhynchus tshawytscha. Next base: position 14,466,095 of record NC_056436.1, on the reverse strand, counting down.
GCGGCCAAACAACTCCACCTTTGAATCATCTGTCCAGAGCACATTGTTCCAGTAGTCTTGGTCTTTACCCAGGTGTTGTCTGGCAGACGTCAGTCGTGTCTTGATATTATTTTTTGAGAGCAGAGGCTTCTTCCTTCCTGACCTCCCACGTCTCTTTCTGACAGTTGACTCATGCACTTCGACATTGATTGTGGCTAAAGAAGCTGGTAGATCCTTTGACGTTACCCTGGGTTCTTAGAGACTTCTACAAGCATCTTTCGGTGAATTTTGCGCAACGACCTGTACGAGGTAGATTGCCAGAGGTCTGGATATTTTCTCCATTTGTAGATGATTCATCGGACAGCGGAACAATGCCCTTTTAATTGCTGGGAAATGGATTTGTAACCCATCCCAGACTCATGGCCATCAATAATGTTTCTTCTGAGGGCCTCAGCGGTCTTTTGATCTTGGCATGATGTGTTACCACACAGCCATATGGTTACGACCAAACCAGACCAAGTTTCTAATCATTTAAAAAAAAAAACATATTTGGACACATGGATATTTGAGCTATAGGTAGACCAAGGTACTCTTTAATGATTTCATATTCATTTGCTCCTGTTTTGGTGAACCTGATCCTAATTTTAGCCATTTTATGGGATGGTAGAGGTAGGGGTGTACATGATTTTTTCTGCATAAGGAAATTGCATTTTTATTTATTTTAATTGGATAACATTTGTAAAACAAGTAAAAATTGTTGTGTGTGATTTGTTAATTTGGGTTACCTTTATCGACGAATGTGGTTGGAATTTAGCTCAAATATCCAAATATGTAAAAAAATATATGTATTATTCACTTTCCAAAGGGTGTACTTTCTAAATCATGACTGTAGATATATTTATAAATATACACTACCATTCAAAAGTTTGGGGTCACTTAGAAATGTCCTTGTTATTGAAAGAAAAGCACATTTCTTATCCATTAAAATAATATCAAATTGATCAGAAATACAGTGTAGACATTGTTAATGTTGTAAATGACTATTGTAGCTGGAAATGGCAGATTTCTGATGGTTGCTGATAATGGGCCTCTGTACGCCTATGTAGATATTCCAGTAAAATATAAAAAGCTACAATAGTCATTTACAACATTAACAATGTCTGTACTGTATTTCTGATCAATTTGATGTTTTTTAATAGACAAAAAATCTGCTTTTCTTTAAAAAACAAGGACATTTCTAAGTGACCTCGAACTTTTGAACGGTAGTGTGTAAATATATAAATATACAGTATATGGGGGATTGGAAATGATGCAGACATTTACATTGATGGAAGCTACAGTACAGTCAATCTGCAATATTAAAGTTAATCTACCCCCTATAAAACATATATTTGTTAAGTGCCTTTAAATAAGTGTCTAATGAGCATTGGAGCACCTGAAAGGATGACTACACAGCTAAATGAATGATTTAAACCCTGTTGTTAGTTCCATCACTTTATATGGGAACATGCATGCAAGATTGATGTAGTGACCTGGTAATGACATGTGATCATAGACATGCATCATGGTAAGTCTGAGGTGTCCCTGGTGTGTTTGCGGCTGGTGCCACCTTTATTGGGGAGGACGGGCTCATAGTAATGGCTAGAACGGAATAAATGGAATGGTATCAAACCTATCAAAGACATGGTTTCCATGTGTTATACCATTCCATTTACTACATTCCAGCCATTATTGTGAGCCGTGTGTGTGTTTGTGCGTGTGTGTGTGTGTGTGTGTGTGCGTGATGTGTGGGTGCGTGGTGTGTGGGTGCGTGGTGTGTGTGCGTGGTGTGTGTGTGTGTGTGTGTGTTTGTGTGTGTGTGTGTGTGTGTGTGTGTGTGTGTGTGTGTGTGTGTGTGTCTGTGTGCGTGCGTGATGTGTGGGTGTGTGGTGTGTGTGCGTGGTGTGTGTGTGTGTGTGTGTGTGTGTGTGTGTGTGTGTGTGTGTGTGTGTGTGTGTGTGTGTGCCTTCTCTGTCAATCCACTACGTTTCAAAACTTTTTCTCAGAGGAAACAGGTGCCTGTCTCTCTCTCAGAGGAAACAGGTGTCTGTCTCTCTCTCTCTCTCTCTCTCTCTCTCTCTCTCTCTCAGAGGAAACAGGTGTCTGTCTCTCTCTCTCTGTCTCTCTCTCTCTCTCTCTCTCTCTCTCTCTCTCTCTCTTCCTCTCTCTCTCTCAATTCAATTAAAGTCGAAGGGGTTTTATTGGCATGGGAAACATACAGTATGAGTACATTGCCAAAGCAAGTGAGATTAACAGTAAACAAAAGTGCGAAGCAACAAAAAACTAAATCAACAAAAAATGTACATTAAACTTTGCACTCATAAAGATTTCAAAAGGATATGAACGTTTCATATGTTATATTATCAGCTATGTACTGTGTTTTTAACAATGTAACAAAATCATACTTGATTTCAACCTCTCTTTTAAAAAGCATATGAAAAAGGTCATTCAGATAACCATATCCAACCTAGCTAATTTCCGATTTATACGAAATTGTTTGACTACAGAGGTAGCAAAACTCTACTTCAAATCTATGATACTCCCCCACTTAACATACTGCTTGACTAGTTGGGCCCAAGCTTGCTGTACAACATTAAAACCTATTCAGTCTGTCTACAAACAGGCTCTCAAAGTGCTTGATAGGAAGCCCAATAGCCATCATCACTGTTACATCCTCAGAAAGCATGATCTCCTGAGTTGGGAGAATCTTGTGCAATACACCGACGCATGTCTTCTATTCAAGATCCTAAATGGCCTGGCTCCCCCTCCACTTTGTATTCTTGTTAAACAGAAAACCCAAACATATGGCAGCAGATCCACAAGGTCCGCCATGAGAGGTGACTGTATAGTTCCCTTAAGGAAAAGCACCTTTAGTAAATCCGCTTTCTCTGTGAGAGCTTCCCATGTCTGGAGTACACTGCCATCAGACACACATAACTGCACCACATATCACACTTTCACAAAATGTATGAATAGACGGCTAAAGGTCAATCAGATTTGTGAACATAATCCCTAGCTGTGTATTGTCGCTTTCTATGTTGTTTGTTGTCGGTAACTTGGGAGGTGTGGAAACACTGTTGCTTTTATGAATTTTGTCTTGCTGCTTTTTGTTTCTATGTTGCTCTGTCTGTATGCTATGTCTTGCTTGTCCTATGTTGCTCTGTCTGTATGCTATGTCTTGCTTGTCCTATGTTGCTCTGCGTGTGCTAACTGCTCAATGATTGTCTATATTGTAATTGTTTTTAATAACCTGCCCAGGGACTGTGGTTGAAAATTAGCCGGCTGGATAAAACCGGCACTTTTACTGAAACGTTGATTAATGTGCACTGTCCCTGTAAAAATAAAATAAACTCAAACTCAAACTCAAATAGTTGAAGTAGAAATAGTAGGGAAAGATCAGTAAACAGATACATATTGGTTGTATTTACAATGTTGTTTGTGTGCCACTGGTTGCCCTGTTTTCAGAGCAAATCTTGCTGTTGTGATTGCACACTGCAGTATTCTGCCTAACAAATACAGTATGAGGCATTCTCAATGTTTGATTTGTCTTCAAATTCTGTGTGGGTCTATGTGAAATATGTGTCTCTAATATGGTCATACATTTGGCAGGAGGTAAGGAAGTGCAGCTCAGTTGACAACTCATTTTGTGGCCAGTGGGCACATTGCCTGTCTTCTCTTTAGAGCCAGGTTTGAATGCTCACTGAGTCTGTATGAAGTCAAGGATTTTCTTAATGTTGGGTCTGTCACACTGGTCAGGTATTCTGCTACTGTGTAATCTCTGTTTAGGGCCAAATAACATTTTAGTATGCTAGCAGTGTTTTTTTGCTTGACTCTCATAATTTGGTTGGGTCTAATTGTGTTGTAATCCTGGGGCTCTGTGGGGTCTGTTTGTGTTTGTGAACAGAGCCCCAGGACCAGCTGTCTGAGGGGACCCTTCTGTAGGTTATTCTCTCTGTACGTGAGGGCTTTGTGGTGGAATATGTGGGCATTGCTTCCTTTTAGGTGGTTGTACAATTTAACGTATCTTCTCTGGATGTTGATAATTAGTGGTTAAAGTCTTAATTCTGCTCTACATGCATTTTGGGGGATTTTGTGTTGTACTTGAAGGATGTTTTTGCAGACTTTTGCATGCAGTCTCAATTGCGTGTTTGTCACATCTTGTGAATTATTGGTTGGTGAGTGGACCCCAGACCTCAGAACCATAGAGAGTAATGGCTTCTCTCACTTGTTGAAGTATTTTTAGCCAGATCCTATTGGGATGTCAAGTTTTATGTTCCTTTTGATGGCATAGAAGTTGTGGTGATGATGTTTAGGCTGAGGTAGCTATAATTCTTTTAACAGTGTCTAGATATTATTTGTATTTGTTGTCTTGGCATCTGGACCTTTTTTGGAAAGCCATTACTTTTTTGTCTTTACTGACATTTTCCATCAGGGCCTACGTCTGACATAATCTGTGCTGCTATAGGTCCTCCTTGGTTGGGGACAGAAGCACCAGATCATCTGCAAACTGTAAATATTTGACTTCAGAGTCTAGTAGGGTGAGGCCGGGTGCTGCAGTCTGTTCTAGAGCCCTTAACAATTTATTTATATATAAGTTGAAGAGGTTGGGTCTCGAGCTGTATCCCTTTCTCACCCCACAGCTCTGAGGAAAGAAAGCTGTGTGTTTATTGCCAATTTTAACTGCACACTTGTTGTTTGTGTACATAGATTTTATAATAGTGCATGTTTTCCCCCAACACCGCTTTCCATGCCAAATTGATTCAAAAGCTTTTTTGAAATCACCAAAGCATGAGAAGAATTTACTTTTGTTTATTTTGTTTGTTTGTCAATTAGTGTCATGCCCTGATCTGTTTCACCTGTCCTTGTGATTGTCTCCACCCCCTCCAGGTGTCTCTTATTTCCCCCACTGTATTTATCCCTGTGTTTCCTGCTTGTTTTCCAGCGTGTTTTCCCGTGCTCCCGCTTTTCTATTTTCTTTTACTAGTCTTCCTGGTTTCGACCTTTGCCTGTTTTTCTGGACTCCATTCCTGCCTGCCTGACCATTCTGCCTGCCCGGACCTCGAGCCTGCCTGCCTGACCATTCTGCCTGCCCGGACCTCGAGCCTGCCTGCCTGACCATTCTGCCTGCCCGGACCTCGAGCCTGCCTGCCTGACCATTCTGCCTGCCCAGACCTCGAGCCTGCCTGCCTGCCATTCTTTACCTCTGGAACTCTGAATTGGTTTTGACCTTTTGCCTGTCCATTACCATTCTCTTGCCTTACCCCTTTTGTATTGTTAATAAACATCTTGGACGCTAACCATCTGCCTCCTGTGTCTGCATCTGGGTCTCGCCTCGTGCCCTTATAATTAGGGTGTACAGGGTGTGTAAGTGGTCTGTCGTAAAATATTTTTGTAAGAAGCCAATGGGACACTTGCTCAAGACATTGTATTCACTAAAGAAATGTTGGTCGATTTTCCCCGAGGCTACTGTGGACCCAGATTCCACTGTAATTATTGGGGTCAAATTTGTCTTTTGTGGATTGGGGTGATCAGACCTTGGTTCCAAATATTTGGGAAGATGTCAGAGCTGAGCCAATTTGAACTTGTGGTCTGTGTATTTTATCACACCACAGGCCTTTTTGGGTTGGAGGGTTTGTATTTGGTCCTGTAAATCATCCAATGTACTAGGAGAATCCTGTGGGTTCTGGTCGTCTTTATAGCTGATTCTAACATTTCTATTTGATCATGGATATATGTTGCACTTGGTTATTTGTTATATGGCCAAAAAGGTTGGAGAAGTGGTTAATCTATATATCTCCATTTTGGATAGTGTTCCAATCTTCCCACAAGTGTTTGATTATATGGATTCTTCATGCTGTTTTTTTTTTTTTCATCGTGTATTTCTGTATTGTTTTAGTGTTTCCCCATAGTGAAGGCGTAGGTTCTGATTTTCTGTGTTTCTGTGTTTTTGGTTGGCTAGGTTTCTCATTTGTCATTGTTGTTAGTTTTCTTAGGTGTTCTGCTAGAATAATTTATATATATGTGTGTGTGTGTGTGTGTGTGTGTGTGTGTGTGTGTGTGTGTGTGTGTGTGTGTGTGTGTGTGTGTGTGTGTGTGTGTGTGTGTGTGTGTGTGTGTGTGTGTGTGTGTGTGTGTGTGTGTGTGTTGTTAGCTGATAGGTCAAATATACTGTTCAGGCTTCCTACTGCTAAGTTTATACGTTTTGCAGGGAAACATTTTGTCCAGGAAGGAGGGATTGGATTTGTTGTTGGCCAATTGTTTTTTGTACAGACCCAGTGTATGACAGAGCTGCAGGAGTTGTTTGTGACCCATTTTTTTTGGTTGTTTTGTCATAGTTGTGTCTAGGGGGGCATATTTGGGAGCAGATGCTGTTACCTCCAGGTATGTGCTTATGCCCCTGTGTGCTGAGCGTGTCAGGTTCATGTCCAGTTCTGATGTTTAGTTCACAACAGACTAGTACATGTCCCTGGGCCTAGAAATGGTTAATCTCCCGCTATAGGATGGAGAAGCTGTTTTCATTAAAGTATGGGGATTCTAGTGGGGGGATATAGGTAGCACACAGGAGGACATTTTTCTCTGTTTAGATTATTTCCTTGTAAATTCTAGCCAAATGTAAAATATTCCTGTTTTGATCAATTTTATGGGGTGGGTTAAGTCTGCTCTACAGTACACCAAATTAGCATACATCCTGTGTCTCTTCTCTGTTTAACACATGGTGGGCAACTAGTGGGTCCATTTCTTTAAGGGAAAGGGGATACATAGTCAGTTGTACAACTGAATGTATTCAACTGAAATGTGTCTTCCGCATTTAACCCGACCCCTCTGAATCAGAGAGGTGCGGAGGGCTGCCTTAATCGACGGTGCCCGGGAACAGTGGGTTAACTGCCTTGCTCATGGGCGGAACATCAGATTTTTACCTTCTCAGCTCCGGGATTCAATCCAACAACCTTTCGGTTACTGGCACAACGCTCCTACCAGCCAGGCCACCTGCCACACCTCAGACTTTAGTTCCATAGTGTCCAGTGTTGTTTTCCTGTGGTATAGGCTCAGCCCATTACAGTAGGTGTGAGCAAAGCATGTGGAGCATCTGATACTTAACTCTTAGGTCGCAGGATGGGGCTTGGATGGGTGTGGTGGTGTGGTTTGGGTATGATTCTCTGCTCACCACCTGATGTGTGATTGTCATGGTGAGGTCCTCTGTTGCTCCTGTGTTAGGTGCTGGTGCTGTGGTTGAGGGCGATGTCTTTCCTTGCAAAGGACTGTTGCTTTCTGGAGAAGGACATGGTCATAAAGGCTGTCCAGAGTGGAGTGGTGGGCCATGGAAATATTTGGATTTGAGGCACAGTTGCAGGAAATGCTTGCTATAGTAGGAAGAAAGTATTTTTGTGGTTGCCAGGTGGAGACCACTCGTGCGTTGGGGAAAGTGGAAGATGCTTTTTCAATCACTCCCTCGAGTGCTGCGGCCACCCTTTCCTGCTGTTTGTGCCTGTGTGAATTATTAAGGGCGTGGGTGACCCTAGTTGGTCCTCAGATAGCAGGTCTAGGGGGCGCTGGGTGTTTGGGCACCAGAGTTTAGTGACTGTGTTATTTGGGGAAAAGTACAATTTCTTGTGTGTATTCGAGGTCATAAGGAGCACAATATGTGGCTTTTGTGTTGAGGGGTTTTCATGCGGGCTGCTAGGAGGGAGTAGGGTCTGCTGGGCTGGTGGATCTTCATTTATCTGTCCTGCTGTGGTGTCAAGGCTGGGGTCAGGATCTGGGGCGGGCTGTTCTGCTGGCTTCTCTGAGGGAGTGGCCAGCTCTTCCATAGGTTGCTCTCTCTCTCTTTCTCTCGCTCTCTCTTTCTCTCTCTAAGAGGAAACAGATGTCTCTCTCTCCCTCTTTCTCTCAGTGGTAACAGGTGGCTCTATCTCTCTCCCTCAGGAATGATGCAAATAACTAAATCTGTTATAGATACAGAACAATAATAACTAGCTCACCGCTAAAGTAGATTACAGAATAGCCTACGAAGGATGCCTCCCCGTAAAACAATCATCTTCAAAGTAACCTACATTCACTTTTGACATCATTTCTTCTTCTGTTATTAGTAACACAACTATACGCTGTTGACAAAAAAGACAAAGTCTTAATCAGCAAAAAGGTGTTTTTCCAGCCCCTAGTGATATGCCAGCTCTTGCAGTGCATCAAAAAATATCTAATTCACTTTGTCTCAGTATACACATACAGGACCAGTCAAAAGTGTGGATACACCTACTCATTCAAGGGTTTTTCTTTATTTTTGCAATTTTGTACATTGTAGAATAATTGTGAAGATATCAAAATGATAAAACCTCACATATGGAATCATGTAGTAACCAAAAAAGTGACAAATCCAACTATATGTTATATTTGAGATACTTCAAAGTAGTCACCCTTTGCCTTGATGACAGCTTTGCACACTCTTGGCATTCTCTCAGCCAGCTTCATGAGGAATTCACCTGGAATGCATTTCAAGTAACAGATTGTGGAATTTCTTTCATTCTTAATGCGTTTGAGCCAATCAGTTATGTTGTGACAAGGTAGGGGTGGTATACAGAAGATAGCCCTATTTGGTAAAAGACAAAGTCCGTATTATGGCAAGAACAGCTCAAAAAAGCAAAGAAAAACAACAGTCCATAATTACTTTAACTTCTTATGGCTGGGGGGCAGTTTTGAGTAGCTTGGATGAATAAGATACCCAGAATAAACTGCCTGCTACTCAGGCCCAGAAGCTAAGATATGCATATTATTAGTAGATGTGGATAGAAAATACTCTGACGTTTCTAAAACTGTTTGAATGATGTCTGTGAGTATAACAGAACTCATATGGCAGGCAAAAACCTGAAAAAAAATCCAACCAGGAAGTGGGAAATCTGAGGTTTGTAGGTTTTCAAGTCTTTGTCTATCCAATATACAGTGGACAATTTGGTCCGATTGCACTTCCTAGGGCTTCCACTAGATTTCAACAGTCTTCAGAACCTTGTTTCAGGCTTCTACTGTGAAGGGGGAGAGTATAAGAGCTGTTTCAATCAGGTGTCTGGCAGAATGCCATGAGCTCAGTCTCGCACGCGGCCGTGAGAGTTAGCTGTGTTCCTTTCCCTTTCTAAAGACAAAGGAATTGTCCGGTTGGAATATTATTGAAGTTTTATGATAAAAACATCCTAAAGATTTATTCTATACATCTTTTGACATATTTCTACGAACTGTAATGGAACTGTCGTCTGAACTAAGTGCCTGCCCCTTGTGAATTTGGATTTGAAAACTAAACGCACGAACAAAAAGGAGGTATTTGGACATAAGTTATGGACTTTATCGAACAAAACAAACATTTATTGTGGAACTGGGATTCCTGTGACTGCATTCTGATGAAGATCATCAAAGGTAAGTGAATATTTATAATGCTATTTCTGACTTCTGTTGACTCCACAACATGGCGGGTATCTGTATGGCTTGTTTTGGTCTCTGAGCGCTGTCCTCAGATTATTGCATGGTGTGCTTTTTCCGTAAAGCTTTTTTGAAATCAGACACAGCGGTTAGATTAAGGAGAAGTATATCTATAATTCCATGCATAACACTTGTATCTTTCATCAATGTTTATTATGAGTATTTCTGTAAATTAATGTGGCTCTCTGCAAAATCACCGGATGTTTTGCAAGCAAAATATTACTGAACATAACGCGTCAATGAAAACTGAGACTTTTGGATATAAATATGAATATAAACTGTATCGAACAAAACATACATTTATTGTGTAACATGAAGTCCTATGAGTGTCATCTGATTAAGATCATCAAAGGTTAGTGATTCATTTTTTCTCTATTTCTGCTTTTTTGACTCCTCTCTTTGACTGGAAAAATGGCTGTGTTTTTCTGTGACTAGGTGCTGACCTAACAGCATAATATGGTATGCTTTCGTCGTAAAGCCTTTTTGAAATCGGACACTGTGGTGGGATTAACAAAAAGTTTATCTTTGAAATGGTGTATAATACTTGTATGTTTGAGGAATTTTAATTATGAGATTTATGTTGTTTGAATTTGGCGCCCTGCACCTTCACTGGCTGTTGTCATTTTGATCCCGTTAACGGGATTTCAGCCATAAGAAGACATGAAGGTCAGTCAATCTGGAAAATTTCAAGAACTTTGAAAGTTTCGTCAACTGCAGTAGTAAAAACCATTAAGCGCTGTGATGAAACTGGCTTCCATGAGGACCGCCACAGGAAAGGAAGACCCAGAGTTATCTCTGCTGCAGAGGATAAGTTCAGTAGAGTTACCAGCCTCAGATTGCAGCCCAAATAAATGATTCACAGAGTTCAAGTAACAGACACATCTCAACATCAACTGTTCAGAGGAGACTGCATGAATCAGGCCTTCATGGTCAAAATTGATGCAAAGAAATCACTACTAAAGGACACCAATAATAAGAAACTTGCTTGGGCCAAGCAACACAAGGCACACCGTTTATTTAAAAAAAATATATATATATTATCCCAGCCCCTGTCCCCACAGGAGGCCTTTTGCCTGTAGGTAGGCCATCATTGTAAATAACAATTCGTTCTTTACACCTACAATGTAGAAAATAGTCAAAATAAAGAAAAACCCTTGAATGAGTAGTTGTGTTGTAATTTTTGACTGGTACTGTATTTAGGGATCTGAAAGTGTGGCAATTATATTTTTCACACTCATTTGCCAACGTCTAAATAAGGCCAAGAAAGAGCTAAACAGTACGATAGCAGATTAGACTTCTTGAAAGGTTGCCAACGGGGTCACGTCTGCACTCTCATCGTTTTATGAACTTCATCTTTCATTAACATCTCTCCCTCCCTCCTTTTCTCGCTCTCCCTTTCCCTCTATCCCTCCATCCCTACCCTCGCTCTCCCTCCCTCTCTCCCTCCCCCTCTCCCTCCCCTCTCAGTCCCCCCCACCTTCCTCCCCATTCTCTCTCTCCATTTCTCTCCCCTCTCGCTCCCTCCCTCCCCCTCTCTCTCACTCCCTCCCTCCCCCTCTCTCACTCCCTCCCTCCCCCTCTCTCGCTCCCTCTTTTCCTCTCCCTCTTTCTCTTTTTGATCTCTGAGCTCTCTTTAGGATGACTCTTTAGGATGACTCTTTAGCATCTTTAGTATGTGCTTACCAGCAGACTTGTTACAGACTCTCTCTCCCCCCATCCATCCCTGCCCCTCCATTCTCTCTCTCTCACTCTCTGATCTCTGAGGTCTTTCTGTATGATGACTCATTAGGACTGTAACCAGACCAGCCATTGTATGTGCTTACCGGGAGACTTGATATAGGCTGTAATTGGTTATCAGCTGTTAAAATGGTTGAATGCTTTGGCTTCTCTCTCACTAATTACTAACCACTAATGGGCTCAGCTCTCAAATTGAAGTGTATGTGGTCAGGGTCAGATTGTATTATTGAGTTGAAGTGCAGTGATCAGAGAGCTACCGCTAACAAAATCATCACAAACATGCAGTTTATATAGCTCATAGGACACACACTATACCATGTCAGGTATTTCAATTACTTTCAATACATATCAAAACAACTGTTCAGACAACCTTCATTTCAAAATCAAAATAGTTGAATATAGGTATAGTTATGGAAATACACTTGAAAAGTATTTGAAAATACTAAAATACACTGACTCAAATATACTCCCATGCATTTAACCCAGGTATTGTGAAAATAGTTTAAATAAATATTTTCAAACGTTTTTAAACGCAATTTGGTCATTATTATTATACAAATAACCATTCAAATTGTCACGTATATGCTGGGAGTCCGGAAGCAGGTTCAGAAGGTGAGTTTAATAATGAATGATGCAGATAAACAAATCATGAGAAGCGTACAGGAACATGAATGAAAACAAACCACTGCTGTCTGATGCCTGAGGCTACTGAGGGCTATATTATGGGAGAGTAATCAAGGTGATGATGAAGTCCAGGTGTGCATAATGATAATTGCCAGGGCCGGTGGTTAGTAGACCGGCGACGTCGATGGCCGGAGAGGGGGAGCTAGTTATTGCTTTGGGCTGTGCATTTGAAAATACACAGAACAAAGTAGATTCCTGCACGGGTCAGTTTTTGGCGCCACACCCACCCCGCGCCGGCCACATCAAAACGAGCCGCACCCAATATCTGACAATTAGGCCTAATTGTTTTTAATACTCCAGAGTAGTACGCTTAGGGTTGAAAAGGGAGGGTGTATTACTAAAAACATTCTACATTTACCAGCAAACTACCAGAATGTTGGTGTCCTTCAAGGATTTCATGTAATCTATCACGGGACATTTAGTGGCCCTTTTAGGCATATAAGATTATCACAGGTGTCTGTTTATTTTTATTTAACTAGGCAAGTCAGTTAAGAACAAATTCTAACCCAGCCAAACCGTAACCCAGATGATACTGGGCCAATTGTGTGCCGCCCTATGGGACTCCCAATCACAGCTAGTTGTGATACAGCCTGGAATTGAACCAGGGTCTGTAGTGATGCAGTGCCTTAGACCGCTGCACCACTCAGGAGCCCAATTATGTCTGGCCCTCTGTGTGGACTAATTACATATAAAATGCGTTAAATAATTAACGAAGGTGACTTTAAAATAAATAAAAATTTTATTAAAAAATTATCTATGTCAATATGAATTTGTTGTCAATGTTTTGACGTCAAACTGGTGGCAGTTGTGAAAAAAGTAAATAGTTGGATAAATTGCAGAGTTAATTGAACATAATGGCATTGTGGATTAGATGCTTTTCTCATTAATTTATATATTTTTCTGCTTGAACCATCTACTACAAACTCATAGAGAATATGGACACAGATTAAAAAAATAAGAATACTATATATGAATACCTTTTCCAAAAGTTATTCAAGTATAAATGACCAAAGTACGATAGATTGCCATAGATTCGTTTTTCTATGATTTTCTATTTCTGTGTTTGGCCTGGTATGGTTCTCAATCAGAGGCAGCTGTCAATCGTTGTCCCTGATTGAGAACCATATTTAGGTAGCCTATTTTCAATTGTGTTTTGTGGGTGGTTGTTTTCAGTCTTTGTGTGTTTGCACCAGACAGAACTGTTTCGGTTGAGTCTTTGTTGTTTTTGTTATTCAGTGTTCAGTTTGGAGTATTATTAAAAACCATGAACACTTACCACGCTGCATCTTGGTCCGATCCTTCTTCCACCACCACCGACAACAACCCTTACAATAGCTGACATTACAAAACATTTAACATTCAATATTGTTGCACTAAATATTGTTTAGATAATCAAATAGTTTAACTGAAATTTGAATAAACAATTCTTATTTGACTTGCTTTAAAGTGTCATAAACACCTGCTACAAGACAGCAGATCGCTGAGGCATGTGACTTGTTTATGCAGGTTTTTACATCTAATGCTTTTGGCCTGAGACCTGCCAGGGGGAAGATGAATAGTTTTATTTTGGATAGCCTGTAATATCTCTTCCTCTCATACCCTGAAAAAAAATGTGTTCACTCAAATACAGTACTTCACTGTCAATTTCTGTTATCAACCTACTAATTAAGCATATGGCCATAAATGATATCAAGGACTCATTTTCTCCTTGGCAATAATATTCTGTAGACAAACTTGGAAGACAATCTTGCAACACAGTCAGGTATTCAGTTGCACATTTTGACAGTAGAGGACACTCAAGTGACATAAATGGCAGCAAAAACAGATGCTTTTGGAGAAATTGCAGTACCATGAGTTGGTTATAAAAATTGATAGTTGATTTGGCTTTACCGCGAATTAGCATTGGAGTTATTTGCAGTGCTGCCATTTACTTTCCACTCAAGGATTACTACAACAGAGGCAAGAGAAGGTGGGTTATAAGCTAGCTAGCTGGATGATGAGCAATGTAAAGGACACAGCTAGTTTTGAAACAGTTGTTTATACTTTGGCTAAAACCTAGCTTTTAAATGAGTTAATTTACCTATACGAACAAGCTAAAACTGCACACCTCTGAGAAGAAGCCATCTTGACCAGCTGACAGCTAATTATGCTAGCTAGCGAAATCAAGGTCGAGGAAGCGTGTGAGAGAGAAAATAACACGAACTTACCCATTTACATAAAGAGATGTGCGTGCAATTATTGAACTGGGAACATTTTCACACTGTGAGAACCTTTACAAATTGATGCCACAATCAGAAAGCTTGGGAACTCTTTCACACTGTTGTTCTAGTCTCTCGCTGTGTGGCTGGTAGTCTACCTAGGCTTGGCTATGTCTGACTCAACGCTCACATAGCCTAATAGAATTCACAACACAATTCAACACAGCAAGCTGCTGAGTTTGTAAAAAATACAATATTTTGATTTAAAATGTTTCCGATCCACAATATAATTATTCTGAACTATGACCCGCCCCACCGATTGAAATAATGTATTCATTCCACCCACCAGCTGATTTCTTTGCAGATCAATCGCAGGGAACCGTGGATATCGTCCTGATGCAGGACTCTAGAACAAAGTATTTAAATACTCAAATACACATGTATTTGAACCCTGTGACACAGACCCACACACAAACATACGCACACAAACACAGACACAAACATACGCACACAAACACAGACACAAACATACGCACACAAACACAGACACAGACATACGCACACAAACACAGACACAAATATACGCACACAAACACAGACACAAACATACGCACACAAACACAGACACAAACATACGCACACAAACACAGACACAGACATACGCACACAAACACAGACACAAACATACGCACACAAACACAGACACAAACATACGCACACAAACACAGACACAAACATACGCACACAAACACATACAAAGACATACGCACACAAACACAGACACAAACATACGCACACAAACACATACAAAGACATACGCACACAAACACAGACACAAACATACGCACACAAACACAGACACAAACATACGCACACAAACACAGACACAAACATACGCACACAAACACATACAAAGACATACGCACACAAACACAGACAGACAAACACAAACACAGACACAAACATACGCACACAAACACAGACACAAACATACGCACACAAACACAGACACAGACATACGCACACAAACACAGACACAAACATACGCACACAAACACAGACAAAACATACGCACACAAACACAGACACAAACATACGCACACAAACACAGACACAGACATACGCACACAAACACAGACACAAACATACGCACACAAACACAGACACAAACATACGCACACAAACACAGACACAAACATACACACACAAACACACACACAAACACACACACACAAATACACACAAACATACATACACACACAAACATACACACACAAACATACACACACGCACACACAAATACACACACAAACACAGACACAAACATACACACACAAACACAGACACAAACATACGCACACAAACACAGACACAAACATACACACACAAACACACACACACAAACATACACACACGCACACACAAATACACACACAAACACACACATACACACAAACACACACAAACACAAACACACATGCATACACACACATACATACACACACATACATGCACACACAAACACATACACACACAAACACACACACAAACACACACACATACACACATACACACACACAAACACACACACACACTGATCAGAGGGCTGCACTAATAACATCATCTAACAACAAAATCCCAACCATACACTCTTAGAAAAAAAGGTGCTATCGAGAACCTAAACGGGTTCTTCAGCTGTCCCCATAGGATAACCCTTTAACAAAACCCTTTTAGATTCCAGGTAAAACGCTTTTGGTTCCATGTAGAACCCTTTCCACAGAGGGTTCTACATGGAACACAAAAGGGTTCTACCTACAGCCAAAAAGGGTTCTACCTCGAATCAAAAAGGGTTCTCCTATGAGGTCAGCCGAAGAACACTTTTGGAACCCTTTTCTCTATGAGTGTACAGCTCATATAGCTCGTAACAAGTTGACCACACCCCTGCCTTTTTTGCATTTACTGTAATGTTCTCATGGCTCATAATTCATAAGCACGTTTCATCCTTCAGCCTCATACTGTGCTTTTCATTCTTCGATCAAGTATCACTGATAATCATCAAAATAGCCATATGGAAAAGCCATAGAAATATCCATAGAAATAGCCATAGAAATATCCATAGAAATAGCCATAGGAAGCAGTCACAGAAAATAGCATTAGTAATAGCCAGAGACTTCTATTCACTAGGCACGTCAAATGTAATGTGTCTGGGTGTAGCTGGTGTGGATGAGTCAGGCGCAGCACAGCAGATATGAGTAATGTATGCAATTTTAATGAACAATAATTACAATACACGTCAAATAAATCCAAGTCCACAATAACGGACCTCAATACAATAAACAATCACTCACAAACAACCATGGGGGAACAGAGGGTTAAATAATGAACAAGTAATTGGGGGATTGAAACTAGGTGTGTAAGACAAGGACAAAACAAATGGAAAATGAAAAGTGGATCAGCGATGGCTAGAAGGCCAGTGACGTTGACCACCGAATGCCGCCCGAACAAGGAGAGGGACCAACTTCGGCTGAAGTCGTGACATCAAATTGTAATCTGTGCCTGACTGGATGCTGGGGAAAAAGCACACTCAACAAAAAGTGTGCTGGCTGACAATGTTTCCAACAACAAGCACTCCATGAATGGGAGTGACAGCAGCTTCCAGGGACTGCATTTAAAACGGGGAAGCAGCTCTCTGTGCATTTCAATATAACCTCTATGTGTAATGATGATGCTCAGACACATGGCTACGTCTCAGCAGGATCAAAGCTTGTTTCGGTACATTCATCTTTGAACGTTTCAACATGCACACAAACCCAGACATTTCTAACTCTCTTCTCTTTCACTCTATCTCTACAGTATCTCTCTCTCTCTCTTTCTCTCTCTCTCTCTCCCTGTCTCTCTCTCTCACTCACTCTGTCTCTCTTTCTGTCTCCCCAGTCTCTCTCTTTCTCTCTCTCCCTTTCTATCGACAGCTACCATAATTCCATACATTTATTAGTAACTCTCTCTCCCCTCCCCTCCTACCTTCAGCTAGATGAAAAGGCAAAGTGCTTTGCGACATCTGCATCACGTCTAGCAGGTGCACATCAAGCAGTTGCTATGGTAACCAAGTGTAACCCTCTAACCACAGGCTTGGATGAATAACGATGAAATAGACATCTCAGTAAATTAACTTATATATTGACGTGCTAGGGAAAAACTAAAGGCTAGGATCTTACTAATGGATACAGAGCCTTCAGAAAGTATTCATACCCCTTGATTTATTCCACATTGTTTTGTTATGGTCTGAATTAAAAATGGATCAAATATTTTTCCCCCCCAGCCATCTACAAAAATACCCCATAATGAAAAAGTGAAAACATGTTGAAAAAAATGTTTCGCAAATGTATTTAAAATGAAATACAGAAATATCTCATGTACATAAGTATTCACACCCCTGTCCTGGATACATAATGCTTTGTCACATTCTTTTGTTTTTACCTTAGTTCCTTATTGCAAATATGATGCATGGTTTGGAATATATTTATGCACAGGCTTCCTTCACTCTGTTAATTAGGTTAGTATTGTGGAGTAACTTGTTTTCAGTTTCAGTCAACATGGTGAAATCCCTGAATGGTTTCCTTCCTCTCCGGCAACTGAGTTAGGAAGGCCCCTGTACTGTATCTTTGTAGTGACTGTATTGATTCACCATCCAAAGTCGAATGAATAACTTCACCATTCTCAAAGGGATATTCAATGTATTTTTTCTTTTTTTTACCCGCCTACCAATAGGTACCCATTCTTCGCGAGGCATTGGAAAACCTCCCTGGTCTTTGTGTTTGAATCTGTGTTTGAAATTCACTGCTTGACTGAGGGACC
Source organism: Oncorhynchus tshawytscha (assembly GCF_018296145.1). Taxonomy (NCBI): domain Eukaryota; kingdom Metazoa; phylum Chordata; class Actinopteri; order Salmoniformes; family Salmonidae; genus Oncorhynchus; species Oncorhynchus tshawytscha. The sequence continues at coordinate 14,448,141 of NC_056436.1, read as the reverse complement.
TTACAGACTATTGTATGTGTGGGGTACAGAAATTAGGTAATCATTCAAAAGTCATGTTAAACACTATTTTGCACCCTGAGTCCATGCAACTTATTTGACTTGTTAAGCACATTTTTACTCCTGAAGTCATTTATTTATACTTGCCATAACTACCAGGAATCAAGGTAAGACCCAAGTGCAGACTGTGAAGTAACAATGTTTATTGTAAACACAGGGGCAGGCAAACGACAGGTCAAGGCAGGCAGGGGTCGATAATCTAGAGTACAGGACGGCAGTCAGGCAGCGGTCAGGCAGGCGGGTGGGTACAGGGTCAGGACAGGCAAAGGTCAAAAACCAGGAGTACGAGAAAAGAGAGACTAGGGATAACCAGGTGCTTAGACAAAATGCTGGCACGCTTGAACAAACAAGACGAACTGGCAACAGACAGAAAACACAGGTGATAATGGGGAAGATGGGTGACACCTGGAGGGGGGTGGAGACAAGCACAGGTGAAACAGATCAGGGCGTGACAATAACAAAGAGGTTGAATACTTGACTCAAAACATTTCAGCTTTTTATTTTTATTATTCATTTTAAAAAATGTCTTAAAATGTTCTTCCACTTTGGCATTATTGTGTTCTGGCCAGTGAAACAAAAGCTCAATTTAAATTCAGGCTAAAGGCACTGTACAAAAAGGTCATATCTAGAATGTCAAAGGTCTTCGGCTGTCCCCAAAGGAGAGAACACTTTGAAGAACCCGTTTATGTTCCAGGCAGAACCCTTTTTTCTAAGAGTGTATATAAAAGGCTTACTGTTTCCAGAATGTTCTCCCATGCAACAAGGGGTGCAGTATGACTCACTGAAATACAACCACAATGTATACAATTTGACTTTAATGTATTATGAATAAAAAAGATGTCACAATATATGGAAATAAAAATATAACCCCTGGGCATCAACCTAGCGATGGAGCCGTTGATAGAAATATTTTACTTTGATTAACTAGGCGAATCAGTTAAGAACAAAATCCATGGCGGAAAATGCCGTGCAAGCAACAGAAAAGATTTCACAAACCGAAGATTGCTCTTGTTGAAGCGATGATGGCTATATTCCCCAAAGCAGACAAATTCAGTTTTGTTAGAGGTTTATAGATGTCACGTACGTGAGGAGAGACGGAAGGCGCAGCGGATGTTGAGTTCCACATATTTATTATAAAGTGAAACTTAGCAAGAACAAAACAATAAATCAATAAACTGACAATGAAACGTGACTACGTGGTGCATATGCACAAAACACAAAATAATAACCCAGAAACACAGGTGGGAACAATAACTACTTAAATATGATCCCCAATTAGAGACAACGATTACCAGCTGCCTCTAATTGGAAATCATACAAACCACCAACATAGAAATAATAAACTAGAACCCCACATAGAAATAATAAACTAGAATACCACCCAGTCACGCCCTGACCTACTACACCATAGAGAAACAAAGGTTCTCTATGGTCAGGGCATTACAGTACCCCCCAGCAGCATACCCATGCTGTGCAACAGCATACCCAGAGTTCATGTAATTGGCCCAAAACTTAACAGGGCTTATTAGTGCCGAAACAAACAGGTTACTTTAGTTCACATCAACGTAAAGGTCAAACTAATTACGTGGATGGCACATTAAGGAATTCAACCTACAGTACAGTGATTCTTAAATGATTGACAGGTCATTTCTTTGAAGTTTGCACATGAAAGTAACACGAGTGTTTGATGCAAGAAAACCCAACATAGATGCAACAGCAACGGCTGTAGTAAAACCTAGTTTCTAATACATGGTTTTAACAGGGTATGACATCGGCAGCAGAATTTACCCCTCTAGCCAATCAGAAGTATATGTACCTTTTAATTCAGTTTTTCTAAACTACACAAAGTACGCAAACTCACACACTGGCATGCACGTTCACGCACATGCACACACACACATGCCTGTGCGGAGACACACACACACACAAACACTGTACGCACTGCAAATGTGTTCCATTTGACATCAGGGACCATGGTAATTGAGGCGGAGTTAAGTTTAAATAGAGTACAGATGCCTTCAGGTAGTCAGTCCATAATTACAATGTAGCCTTTCACAGATGGTCACTTCTGTCTCATGTGTAAACAGCACAATATTTATATAATGGAAGTGTGGGGAAATTAAACAGAGACTTTATGGATGTTTCACTCAATCAATTACAGCACATATTTTGTGTCCAGTAGACAACCATATCCTTGTTAGTGTCGCTAGCTTATTTAATTACCAAAGAGAGAGACAGAGAGAAAGAGAGGAGAGGGAAAGAAAGAGAGAGAGAGAAAGAGAGGAGAGAGGGGGAGAGAGTGGACAAGACATAGAGTTACAGCTATGGGGGGATGGAGGGAGGGAGGAATGGATGGACAGAGGGACGGAATGAAGGGAGGGATGAGAGAGAGAGAGAGAGAGAGAGAGAGAGAGAGAGAGAGAGAGAGAGAGGGAAGGGAGATAATGGTTAAACATCTATTTGCCATATCCCATATGCTGCTCTGTGTCATACTGACATTAAGGGAGCAGAGACACTGGAAGTAGTCCAGACCTAATGGGCCTCTGGTGCCAGGGACTCAGCTGAATAGGGGCCCTTTGTCTTTAGCTCTCATTATCTCTCCCTCTCATTTAGCAGGGGTGGCAGGTAGCCTAGTGGTTAGAGCATTGGACCAGTAACTGAAAGGTTGCTAGATTAAATCCCCGAGCTGACAAGGTAAAAATCTGTCATTCTGCCCCTCAACAAGGCAGTTAACCAACCCATTGTTCCTAGCCTGTCTTTGTAAATAATAATTTGTTCTTAACTTACTTGCCTTGTTAAATAAAGGTAATAAATAACATACCAGTATTATCCTCCTCTATTGTCAATTATTGTGATGATACTAACTGTGGAGGATGAGCTAGTATTTTTTTTTTATTATTATTATTTTTTTACCCCCTTTTCTCCCCATTTTCATGGTATCCAATTGTTAGTAGTTACTATCTTGTCTCATCGCTACATCTCCCGTAAGGGCTCTGGAGAGACGAAGGTCAAAAGCCATGCGTCCTCCAAAACACAACCAAACTAAGCCGCACTGCTTCTTTAACACAGCGCGCTTCCAACCCGGAAGCCAACCGCACCAATGTGTCAGAGGAAACACTGTGCACCTTTTATTTATTTATTTTTTCTTTATTTAACCAGGCAAGTCAGTTAAGAACAAATTCTTATTTTCAATGACGGTCTAGGAACAGTGGGTTAACTGCCTGTTCAGGGGCAGAACGACAGATTTGTACCTTGTCAGCACGGGGATTTGAACTTGCAACCTTTCGGTTACTAGTCCAACGCTCTAACCACTAGACTACCATGCCACCCCTGGCGACCTGGTTAGCTTTCACTGCGCCCGGCCCGCCACAGGAGTCGCTGGTGTGCGATGAGACAAGGATATCCCTACCGGCCAAACCCTCCCTAACCCGGACGACACTAAGCCAATTGTGCGTCGCCCCACGGACCTCCCGCTCGCGGCCGGCTGCGACAGAGCCTGGGCGCGAACCCAGAGTCTCTGGTGGCACAGCTAGCACTGCAATGTAGTGGGGTTGTTCTAAGGAGTCAACCTTAGATGGAATCAAAACTATTTCCAATCATATCACAGGGGAACAGCTGTGTTTAAGTGACAATAGGAGGGGGAACAGCTGTGTTTAAGTGACAGTGGGGGGGGAACAGCTGTGTTTAAGTGACAGTAGGAGGGGAACAGCTGTGTTTAAGTGACAGTAGGAGGGGGAACAGCTGTGTTTAAGTGACAGTAGGAGGGGGAACAGCTGTGTTTAAGTGACAGTAGGAGGGAGAACAGCTGTGTTTAAGTGACAGTAGGAGGGGGAACAGCTGTGTTTAAGTGACAGTAGGAGGGGAACAGCTGTGTTTAAGTGACAGTAGGTAGGAGAACAGCTGTGTTTAAGTGACAGTAGGAGGGGGAACAGCTGTGTTTAAGTGACAGTATGAGGGGAAAAGCTGTGTTTAAGTGACAGTAGGAGGGGGACAGTAGGAACACGACAACAGAACCAGTAGGAATGAGCGTTAACTGTGGTGACAACAGCATGGTGTGGTCTCTGCAGTAGTGATAGGAATAGCAGCTGCAGGGGTCACAAAAGTGGGTTTTCATGCATGATGCTTGCTTCAGAATATCTGTTGCTTTAAATCAATTAGTTGAAAACAAGAACCCGTCATACACATTTACATCTGCCATAGCATGTTCTCATTTATCAATTAAACCTTGTTATTGGCTCCTCTTTGTCTTTGGCTGTAAGATAATCAGGTTGGCAGGATTGTGCTTTGCTAAGCTGTGCGGTGCTGGGCTGGCTTATTGTAACACATTGTGGTTTGTTTGAATCTAATACTCTGATGTAGCCAGTCAAGCCCAACACAGCACAGCCAAGCCCAACACAGCACAGCTGAGCCCAAGACAGCACAGTCACCCCAACACAGCACAGCCGAGCACAACACAGCCCAATACAGCACTACACAGCATCTAAGATCCGAAAGGTATGATTTTGCAGAGTATAGCTACATGCCCCCCCTCCCTTTTCCTGTCTCTGTCTTTTCACCAACTCACCTTGTAGACACTCTCCCTATCACAGTAGACACTCTCCCTATCTCTCACACAGAGAGAGAGAGAGAGAGAGAGAGAGAGAGAGAGACGGAGAGGGAAGGAGAAAGAGAGAGAGAGAAAGCGCGCGAGAGAGATAGAGAGAGAAGGAAGGAAGGAAGGAAAGGAAGGAAGGAAGGAAGGAAGGAAGGAAGGAAGGAAGGAAGGAAGGAAGGAAGGAAGGAAGGAAGGAAGGAAGGAAGGAAGGAAGGAAGGAAGATAGAGGGATAGAGAGTGTTTGAGTGATTGAGTGATTGAGTGAGTGAGTGAGTGAGTGAGTGAGTGAGTGAGTGAGTGAGTGAGTGAGTGAGTGAGTGAGTGAGTGAGTGAGTGAGTGAGTGACTAATCATTGACTACACAGCTAGTGTTTGTCCATTACTTTGCATGTGTGGAAACAATATACAAATGCAACCTGTCTGAACATCATAGATGTGCTGTGAGAAGAAAGAGAACATCAAAGAGATAATATAATGAGGATCAGAGAGGAAACGATTACTACAAGATCCTTTCTATTCAAAGAGACAGAACACACACACACACACACAGAAACACACACACACACCTCTTTAATGAATAAAACATGACATTCTGGCCTTCATTAGTTGTGTGCTGTCAATGTGCTGTATCTTCGTCTAGAGAGCAACAGTCAAGGTTGAAGCAAGGTTACACAAACTAGTGTCACTCTTGACTTTAAAGTCCATAAAGGCTTTCAAGGTTTTTATTTCACCTTTATTTAACCAGAGAGGGACTTGGCAAGAGGTCAACAAGGACAACAATTCAAAACAATTAGGGCAGTCAACAACAGTGTGGCATTTATAACATCCTCAAGACTTCGTTTAGCCATGCACACAGTATGTTTCAGTTCATGGGACTGAAACAAAGAAACCAACCAGGCATTGGTCACTTGATTCCTTAACGAAAGGTTTGGTTCAGCTCTTAGCATAATGACCCCGTGACCTGCGATAATGCCCACCTTGCACCCTATCACCAGGACAGACAGGTCAGCACAGACCTGCCTCAAGTCATCTAGTTGAAGAAGTTCTGGAGTAAGCAACCCCATTGGTAGACAACAACTGTTTCAGCTCTGCATACTGCCTCACAGTCTTAAATCTGAACTCACCCATCCTCTACCACTCTCCTCCTGGGTGTCACAATTACTGCAGAGTGGTACTTAGTTTGTATAATGTACACACACAACCCCCCCATCCCACCAACCCCCACACCCAGGCCTAGTCCCCTGACAGCAGGGTTAACTGCTGTGGAGACTGGGGTCATCTGAGCTCAGGGAGATGACTGGAGTGGTTGTCAGGTTATTACTCTGAGAGGAAGATTGAGACACACAGAGACGCTGATCCAGCAATAGCCATCCTCCACCACCTCTACCCCTGGGGCCTCCACTGACCTGAGCCCCTCCCTGCCATACTGTACAGTATGTCTCTGTTAAGGCCGTCATTGTAAATAAGAATTTGTTCTTTAACTGACTTGACTAGTTAAATAAAGGTTAACTAAATTAAACATGTAAAAATAAACCAGCACTATGGTCTTCCCTTCTCTCCCCCTTCCTATGCACATACTGGCTACTCTACAGTACACTAAGACAACGTATGTTCCTACTGTTAACCTATAGCACTATTGTCTCTACATCTTCCACTTTTAACCCCTATTCTCCCCTGCTACAGTATGTTCAAGTTATATGACCTATAGCATCTCATGTTACACTACTATATGACCTATAGCATCTCATGTTAAACTACTATATGACCTTAAGCATCTCATGTTAAAATATTCTATATGAACTATAGCATCTCATGTTAAACTACTATATGAACTATAGCATCTCATGTTAAAATATACTATATGAACTCTAGCGTCTCATGTTAAAATAAACTATATGAAATATAGCATCTCATGTTAAACTACTATATGAACTATTGTATCTCATGTTAAAATATACTATGGGACCTATAGCATCTCATGTTAAAATATACTATGTGACCTATAGCATCTCATGTTAAACTACTATATTAACTTTTCTCAAAGTGTGCTAGATGCCTTGCTTGAGCCTTGTTACCGTTACTCCTCAGATCAGATGAAGTTTTTTATAAATAAATCACAATATAACTGTTTATATTTGATACCAATATCACTTTCACAGTATTCATACTGTGCCTTCGGGAAAGTATTCAGACCCCTTCACTTTTTCCACATTTTGTTACGTTACAGCCTTATTCTAATGTTGATTAAATATGTTTTTTCCCTGAGCAATCTACACACAATATGCTAAAATGACAAAGCGAAAACAGGTTTTTAGAAATGTTTACAAATATATTTAAAATAAAAAAACAGAAATACCTTTTTTACATAAGTATTCAGACCTTTGCTATGATACTCAAAATTTTGTTCAGGTGCATCCTGTTTCCATTGATCATCCTTGGGATTTTGCTACAACTTGATTGGAGTCCAGCTATGGTAAATTAAATTGATTGGACATGATTTGACAAGGTACACACCTGTCTATATAAGGTCCCACAGTTGACAGTGCATGTCAGAGAAAAAATCAAGCCATGAGGTCGAAGAAATTGTCCATAGAGCTCCGAGAGGCACAGATCTGGGGAAGGGTACCAAAACATATCTGCAGCATTGAATGTCCCCAAGAACACAGTGGCCTCCATAATTCTTAAATGGAAAAAGTTTGGAACCAGAAGGACAACCAAGACTCACCAATCAGGCCTTTGTGGTAGAGTGGCCAAGACACCAGTAAAAGAAAGACAGATTGAACACTTTGGCCTGAATGCAAAGCGTCTTGTCTGGAGGAAAGCTGACACCATCCCTACGGTGAAGCATGGTGGTGGCAGCATCATGCTGTGGGGATGTTTTTCAGCGGCAGGGACTGGGAGACTAGTTAGGAATGTAGCAAAGTACAGAGAGATCCTTGATGAAAACCTGCTCCAGAGCACTCAGGACCTCAGACTTTGGCGAAGGTTCACCTTGCAACAGGACAACAACCCTAATCACACGGACAATACAATGCAGGAGTGGTTTCGGGACAAGTCTCTGAATGTCCTTGAGTGACCTAGCCAGAGCCCGGACTTGAATCCGAAACATCTCTGAAAATAGCTGTGCAGCGACGCTCCCCATTCAACCTGACTGAGCTTGAGAGGATCTGCAGAGAGGAATGGGAGAAACTCCCCAAAAACAGGTGCCAAGTTTGTAGCGTCATACCCAAGAAGACTCTAGGCTGTAATAGCTGCCAAAGTTGCTTCAACAAAGTAAAGGGTCTGAATACTTATGTAAATGTGATATTTAAAGATTTTTTTTATTTTTATAAATTAGCAAAAATGTCTAAAAACCTGTTTTTGCTTTGTTATTATGGGGTATTATGTGCAGATTAATGAGGGGGGGGGGAACAATTGAATCAATTTTAGTCTGTAATATAACAAAATGTGGAAAGGGTCAAGGGGTCTGAATACTTTCCGAATGCACCGTATGTGTGTGCACGTGTGCGTTCATGAATGCATTAATATGTGTGCTTGCGTCTGCATGTATGCGTGTGTGTGAATTTCCATTTCACATTTCAATATCTGTTTGATTATGTCTGCATATGATTATGCTGCTGTCTGTCCGTGCAGCCTACCAGCACAGCCTTCCTATATGACATCTAACTGATAGAGACCTTTTTAATGGAAAGATGCTTTGATGTATCAGAGTCTCATAGAGTCTCATTGCTCCCATGTGTACTGGACCTATATGCATGGGCACGCGTGATGAGCCTTCATAGACTCCCAGCATCTCATGTATTATTAGTGTTGTCACACTGCTGGAGTCGTTAAGACAGGGGACGTGTGCATCTGCACTCTGTGTGTGCGCGTGCGTACACGCGGTATGGAAGGACTGACACACAGAACTAATTACCCATCAGTCACATTTCACACACTCTGCTGCTCTCTCTCTCTCTCTCTCTCTCTCTCTCTCTCTCTCTCCCTCTCTGCAGCAGTATGTGTTTGCAGGTGTGTGTGTTTGTATATGATTAGCATACGAGTGTTTGTGGGTGTGTGTGTGTGTGGCTCTTTATTCCAAGGAAATGTACATTGATAAATCTCCTCACAGTAGAGACCATGCTAGCAGAGCTTGTGAACGATACCCATAGAAGACAAATCAGAATGGGCTCTGTGCAGTGGGCTAAATCAACGTCACACAATCAGAGTGGGCTCTGTGCAGTGGGCTAAATCAACGTCACACAATCAGAATGGGCTCTGTGCAGTGGGCTAAATCAACGTCACACAATCAGAATGGGCTCTGTGCAGTGCGCTAAATCAACATCACACAATCAGAGTGTTTCTTGGTAGTCTTAAGCAAATCTAGTTTGAAACAAAAGTTTACACCTCAGACACGTGGTTATGGGCTTAAAATAAAGAAGACAGCTGTACCATGTCAGATATAGAGATTAAATGTTTTCAATTTTGAGTTTGCGTCCAAATATTACACTTTATATACATCACAGAAGACTGAAATATAACAAAACCATTTGAAATAGAAATATGAATAACATTCCACCCATGAGGTCACTAGAGGTCGATTTGGTCATTTGACTGAAGGAAATATCTACTGAAAGGCTGAGAGTGTTTAACAAGGGGGCAGAGACACAGCTCTATAGAGGCTGTCTGACAGGTGGCTCAGCTGAGGGTCGCTATGTAGGATACAGTTGAGATAACAAAGTCCTGGACAGTTCACACACACAGTTCACACGCACACTTACACACACACATACACACATGGATGCAGGCGTGCACACACACATGGATATACACACAGATCTCATGGGATTGTATCAGATCTCGTGGGATTGTATCATATCTCGTGGGATTGTATCATATCTCGTGAGATTGTGTCAGATGTCGTGGGATTGTATCAGATCTCGTGGGATTGTGTCAGATCTCGTGGGATTGCGTCAGATCTCGTGGGATTGTATCAGATCTTGTGAGATTGTATCAGATCTCGTGGGATTGTATCATATCTCGTGGGATTGTACCAAATCTCGTAGGATTGTATCAGATCTCGTGGGATTGTATCAGATCTCGTGGGATTGTATCATATCTCATGGGATTGTATCAGATCTTGTGGGATTGTATCAGATCTTGTTGTTTGCATCTGTAGTTGGTTCTTTGGAGACCTCTGTCTTCTATTCTTTGTTATCTGAACCTGATGATAGAACTGTGTATGTGTGTTTCTAGAACTTAGTGTCCTGTCCCTAGGGTGTTGTGCTAGCCAACTCCCTGTGCTATAAGCGGATAAATATGTTCCATTATTAATGTGTTTCTCAACATAAATCCTGAAAAGTATCCCCGTTGGCAAAGTGAAGAGAATTCATTCCTGTGGAAGAAAATGCATGAGCCCCCGTCAATGCAATATTAAAGATATTGCTGTTCACACACTGCAGTTCGAATGAGAATGACAAAAGTGATAGAACGTGCTGTCGACCACTAATGTATTTACACATAACTCTTGTTCGCTGCTGTGTAATTACTTGTTCATCACTTTACTAATAAATAGAATAATTAATCTAACAACTAAACTGCAGTTTTAGGGAAATTAGAAAAGCCCTGAAGACCAAAATATACCGTCGGCCTGGCTGCTGCTGTCCCCAATTTCAGGAGTTATACTAAATTTACCAGTGAAGAAATATCACACACACACACACACACACACACACACACACACGCGCGCGCACGCACACACACACACACACGCACACACACCCGCACACACACATACACACACGCACACACACACACGCACACGCACACACACACGCACACACACACAGACACACACACACACACAAAAGTAGGATTGTGGGTCAGGTGGATGTGTGGGTGTATAACGTGAACGTCTAGCAACCCAAAAGCTGTGTTGCACTACTGTCCAGGCCAGGGGGGAGAGAAGAGAGCGATGAGAGAGAGAGGAGGGAGAGAGGAGGGAGAGAGGAGAGAGAGAGGATGGAGAGAGGAGAGAGAGGAGGGGGAGAGGAGAAAGAGGAGGGAGAGAAGAGGGAGGAGAGAGAGAGGAGGGAGAGAGGAGGGAGAGAGGAGGGAGAGAGGAGCGAGAGGAGAGAGAGAGGAGGGAGAGAGGAGGGAGAGAGGATAGAGAGAGGAGAGAGAGAGGAGCGAGAGGAGAGAGAGAGGAGGGAGAGAGGAGGGAGAGAGGATAGAGAGAGGAGAGAGAAGAGGGAGAGAGGCGAGAGAGAGGGGAGAGAAAGGAGGGAAAGAGGAGAGAGAGGTGAGAGAGAGAGGAGAGAGAGGAGAGAGAGGAGAGAGAGAGGAGGGAGAGAGGAGGAGGGAGAAAGGAGAGAGAGGAGAGAGAGAGGAGAGAGAGAGAGGAGAGAGAGAGGAGAGAGAGAGGGGAGAGAGAGGAGGGAGAGAGGAGAGAGAGGAGAGAGAGAGGATGGAGAGAGGAGGGAGAGAGGAGGGAGAGGAGAGAGAGGAGAGAGAGGTGGGAGAGAGGAGAAAGAGAGGAGAGAGAGGAGAGAGAGAGGAGGGAGAGAGGAGGGAGTTGGATAGAGAGGGGAGAGAGAGAGAGGTAGAGAGGAGAGAGAGGAGAGAGAGGAGAGAGAGGGTAAGGAGAGAGGAGGGAGAGAGGAGGGAGAGAGGGTAGAGAGGGTAAGGAGAGAGGAGGGAGAGTGGAGGGGAAAGGAGGGAGAGGAGAGAGAGGAGAGAGAGAGGAGAGAGAGAGGAGAGAGAGGAGAGACAGGAGAGAGAGGGAGAGTGAGAGGAGTGAGAGAGGATAGAGAGAGGAGAGAGAAGAGGGAGAGAGGCGAGAGAGAGGAGAGAGAGAGGAGGGAAAGAAGAGAGAGAGAGGAGAGAGAGAGGAGAGAGAGGAGAGAGAGAGGAGGGAGAGAAGAGGGAGAGAGGAGGAGGGGGAGAAAGGAGAGAGAGGAGAGAGAGAGGAGAGAGAGAGGAGAGAGAGAGGGAGAGAGGAGGGAGAGAGGAGAGAGAGGAGAGAGAGGAGGGAGAGAGGAGAAAGAGAGGAGAGAGAGGAGAGAGAGAGGAGGGAGAGAGGAGGGAGTTGGATAGAGAGGGGAGGAGAGGGGAGGTAGAGAGGAGAGAGAGAGGGTAAGGAGAGAGGAGGGAGAGAGGAGGAGGGAGAGAGGATAGAGAGGGTAAGGAGAGAGGAGGGAGAGAGGAGGGGGAAAGGAGGGAGAGAGGAGAGAGAGGAGAGAGAGGAGAGAGAGAGGAGAGAGGAGGGAGAGCAGTGGACTGACGGTCTCTCAGCATAAGCAAATTGCTAGTAAATTATACTCTGTGCTGGGAGGGTGAGGGGAAGCTAGACCAGAGAGAGAGAAAGAGTGTGAGAGAGAGAGAACATCAGAGCGGAAAGGAAAAACTGCCTAATGCCAATTGGACCAGCAAAGTCGGCCGCCAGTTCATCTTTGCCTCAGTTCTGACCGATTTGGGGATGAATTCTGAATTCACCACGTTCTCGTGGTCTCAGTAGTGTGTAACCATAACCTTAAATTGCCACACTTGCCGGTAGCCTGTTTCAGACTGCAGTTTAGCTCACTATGCGCCTCAGCGCGGACTAAATCACCCTCCAAGCTGCCGTATGCTCCGACAGATCAGAACCACGGACAGCGACTAGCACAGCGGTAGGACCGATGCTTTCATTTAGCATGCCGAAGTCTGAGAAAAAAGCTGTCTTTTAACTGTTTAACAAGAGATGGTGCAAGTTTAGACGGGCACAATGGAGGCTATTTGATTCAGGTGTGTTATTGAAAAAATATGGCTTTGAAGGGAACTACATTTTAATTTGTGAAATGACCACATCTGCATGAGGCGGTTAAGCATTTTATAGCGGACAAAGACGCACATGTGAAAATTAGACTGGTTCTTTGAATCTTAGCTCTACGATTTGGGGTTCTAAACAACTGTTACAAGTTAATAAAGGCATATAGCCACTGGTTTGTTTGCAGGTTACTTGGCAAAAACATATCACTTCTAGCACGCTGTTTTTTGTATAATCGATAGTTGGTATTGTTCCCAAACTGATAATTTATGATTGCTGCTTTCTAGAGTGAGAGTGCTAAATTCACACGAGAAGGTGTTTACGTTAGAAAAACGATCCTACTTCATTTGGGAATGACATTAATCTCTCGGTGCCAGCCTGCCAGGCAGCGTGTGTCAACTCAGCAGCTGAAAAAAGCGGCTCCTCTCTTCCCCCCACCTCATGAAAGTCCCGCGAGGGCTTCAGCCAGCCAGAGGCGCGCGCTGTGCTTCTTGGCATCTGAACACTTCATCCGGAGCTTCGCTCTGCTGCTGGGCTGTAATTTGAATTCCATGCCATGTATTCAACTGACATGCAGTTTGTTCTATTGTCTTTGATGTAGCCCCTTGTATTTCCGTGATTTCCGTTGTCCAGATAAGAGTTCAGTAGCTCAACAGTGTTCTAAACGGGATGAATGGCTTCTCCATTCGTTTGCACTTACTGCACTGGCCAGTAGCCCATGGTCATCTGTCAGGGCCACTGCTCTGGGCTGAGGCTGAGGGACATAATGCTGCAGTGTGTTCCCTCATCAACTCCTTACAGCCTCCCAGCCGGAGCTTCGCCCAGCCCCAGGCACATCTTATAATATAGAGAACACACTTAAACATCCCACATGATAGAGGACACACATAAACATGCAGTTGAAACCCTCACTTCTCTGCCCTCCATTAGCTAGCTTATTTATTCGTCTTTGCTGCTATACTGAACACTTCTCAACATCTTCAATCTGTCTTCTATCATTCTTTGTGTAGCTGCTGTATTCATCTCTCTCTGTTTGACTCTATCTCCCTCCCTCCTTTTCTCCCTCCTTTTCTCCCTCCTTTTCCCTCCTTTCTCCCTCCCTCCCTCCCTCCCTCCCTCCCTCCCTCCCTCCCTCCCTCCCTCCCTCCCTCCCTCCCTCCCTCCCTCCCTCCCTCCCTCCCTCCCTCCCTCCCTCCCTCCCTCCCTCCCTCCCTCCCTCCCACCCTCCCTCCCTCTCCCTACTTATTAGCATGGAAAGTGTTACAACATACATTGTCAAAGCAAACATATAGACAGATATTAAATCAATGATGATGCAGATAGATTATAATAGGAAAAATAATAATACTCAATGAATAGTAACGATTAACAGGACTGTACAGTAAGAAATTAATGTGGACAATAATGAAATTGTGAGAAAGATGGCTGTCCCTACAGGTATGGCTGTCCCTACGGGTATGGCTGTCCCTACAGGTATGGCTGTCCCTACGGGTATGGCTGTCCCTACGGGTATGGCTGTCCCTACGGGTATGGCTGTCCCTACAGGTATGGCTGTCCCTACAGGTATGGCTGTCCCTACGGGTATGGCTGTCCCTACGGGTATGGCTGTCCCTACGGGTATGGCTGTCCCTACAGGTATGGCTGTCCCTACAGGTATGGCTGTCCCTACGGGTATGGCTGTCCCTACGGGTATGGCTGTCCCTACAGGTATGGCTGTCCCTACAGGTATGGCTGTCCCTACAGGTATGGCTGTCCCTACGGGTATGGCTGTCCCTATGGGTATGGCTGTCCCTACAGGTATGGCTGTCCCTACAGGTATGGCTGTCCCTACAGGTATGGCTGTCCCTACGGGTATGGCTGTCCCTACGGGTATGGCTGTCCCTACGGGTATGGCTGTCCCTACGGGTATGGCTGTCCCTACGGGTATGGCTGTCCCTACAGGTATGGCTGTCCCTACGGGTATGGCTGTCCCTATGGGTATGGCTGTCCCTACGGGTATGGCTGTCCCTACGGGTATGGCTCTCCCTACAGGTATGGCTGTCCTCACAGGTATGGCTGTCCCTACGGGTATGGCTGTCCCTATGGGTATGGCTGTCCCTACGGGTATGGCTGTCCCTACGGGTATGGCTGTCCCTACGGGTATGGCTGTCCCTACAGGTATGGCTGTCCCTACAGGTATGGCTGTCCCTACGGGTATGGCTGTCCCTATGGGTATGGCTGTCCCTACGGGTATGGCTGTCCCTACGGGTATGGCTGTCCCTACAGGTATGGCTGTCCCTACTGGTATGGCTGTCCCTACGGGTATGGCTGTCCCTACAGGTATGGCTGTCCCTATGGGTATGGCTGTCCCTACAGGTATGCTTGTCCCTACGGGTATGGCTGTCCCTATGGGTATGGCTGTCCCTACAGGTATGGCTGTCCCTATGGGTATGGCTGTCCCTACAGGTATGGCTGTCCCTACGGGTATGGCTGTCCCTACAGGTATGGCTGTCCCTACGGGTATGGCTGTCCCTACGGGTATGCCTGTCCCTACGGGTATGGCTGTCCCTACGGGTATGGCTGTCCCTATGGGTATGGCTGTCCCTACGGGTATGGCTGTCCCTACATGCCTGTCCCTATGGCTGTCCCTATGGCTGTCCCTATGGCTGTCCCTACAGGTATGCCTGTCCCTACGGGTATGGCTGTCCCTACGGGTATGGCTGTCCCTACAGGTATGCCTGTCCCTACGGGTATGGCTGTCCCTACGGGTCCCTACGGTGGTGGCTGTCCCTACGGGTATGGCTGTCCCTACGGGTATGGCTGTCCCTACGGGTATGGCTGTCCCTACGGGTATGGCTGTCCCTACGGGTATGGCTGTCCCTACCTGTCCCTACGGGTATGCCTGTCCCTACGGGTATGCCTGTCCCTACGGGTATGGCTGTCCCTACGGTATGGCTGTCCCTACGGGTATGCCTGTCCCTACGGGTATGGCTGTCCCTACGGGTATGGCTGTCCCTACGGGTATGGCTGTCCCTACGGGTATGCCTGTCCCTACGGGTATGGCTGTCCCTACGGGTATGGCTGTCCCTACGGGTATGCCTGTCCCTACGGGTATGCCTGTCCCTACGGGTATGGCTGTCCCTACGGGTATGCCAAGCCTCTACCTGTATTCTGCAGCTAATATGGCGAAAAGGGGAATTTCTCGCAATACATGCAGGATTTTCTCCTTTTCTGTTTGGGTTTCAAAATATTTGTATTTGTTTTCAATTTTGGGAAAGAAGAGTGCCTGTAAGTCTATATAGTTGTGTCAGTGTTGGAGAAAATGCAGCTCTTTCCATACCTGTGTCTGAGTGCAGAATGAGTACAACCTGTCATCTCTGGGGAGCCAGATGTGTCTGTGACGGCCTGTTTCTATGGACTGGCTGTGCTCACTGAGTCTCTAGATAGACAGTGTTTTTCTCCGTTTTCTATCAGTCACGGTGGTTAGATAGTCTGCCACCATGTACTGTCTATTTAGAGCAAAATAGAATTTAAGTTTACTAAGATTTTTTTGTGGTCTTTCCAATAGGTGATATATTTTTATTTTTGCTTTGTGATGGTTGGGCCAGATTTTATGAATACTGTCCTGAGGCTTTGTTGGGTTGGTAGGGTTTAATGAACTGAAGACTCAGAACCAGGTGGCTGATGGTACTCTTTTCTATGGTCAACTATGGTCTCTCTCTCACTCTCTCGCACTCACTCTCTCTCTCTTTCTCTCGCTCATTCTGCCTCTCAGACCATTATGCTTTCAGGTTTAATGGTCTCTTTAGGGGTCTATGCCTTGTCTTTGGCCTTACAAGATGAATGTATGCATTTATTATTAAGGATTTAATATGAAATAATTAATTGATGCTATTAAAGCATTATCTCTTATAAAGTGAGTTTTTACCAAATTGATTTGAAGAGAGATGTGGATGCTGCTCCAGACTTGTTTTCTGTCTTTTAACTGAAACCCCACCGAGATACACACACACACACACACACACACACACACACCGAGGCTTTGAAAGCACAGGGTCAGCCCTGGGAGTAGTTGTAGTTAATTGCCTTGCACAACGGCAGGATAATTGTCGTGGAAATTTCCTCTATTTACCAAATCATGGGAGCAAACCACACACACAAGTCAGAGTTAGTTATAAAAGTCCATCTTTAATTATATAGGCTCTATAGCATTTTCTGTGACTCTCAGATAAATTCAGTGTCTCTCAATGAATTTTCTGAGAGCCCCTTACAATGCAACTGAGATCCTTTAACAGCGAAGAACACACATAGTCAGACAGCATAGACATAATTCATCGTTCAGCTTTGTCTCCTTTCCCAAACCCCAGAACCATAAGCCAATCCTCCATATCAACAGGCATATATCAAATTGTCATTTAGATACAACCCACTCTAAATACAAACTCCTGGACAAACTCACAGAGAGGAGAATGAGGCTATAGGTTAAGATAGAAACAACATTAGAGGGAGCATAGAATGATTCCAGACACTGCCACCCTCCTTTCCCCACTGGGAAAGGTAGGGAGTAAAAGATATGTTTACACATGATGACACTTTGACCTCTCCCCTCTCTGTGGCCCATGCAACTTAGTTTTGACATAGAACAGATAACTGCAACCTCGCCACAGTATTATACAAAAATACCATTCTGATGAGAAGTAACTTACACACATTTGATGAATATAAAACATCTTACAAATGTTACCAACAAATTCTGAATCTTCCACGACATAATCCCGTATACCCAGATGTTTAATTAATATTATGATTGTTTCAGTCTATCCCACTTGTAGATAACAATACCCCACAATGAAGGGACAATCAAAATTCATTAGCCATTAAATAGGTGTCATCCTACACTACAGATGTACTTTCTCAATTGGACCAGTTTCTCACAGCTGGAAAATAATCCTGCGACTACAGGAAATCTTAATTTTTTATGTCCATTGAAGTTAACAGATGGTTTTGTAGGGGTTGATAAATCATTTGTTCGGGAAAATCAAGTCTGACATTTTTAAGTAGAAATGATAAACTTTTGAAGCCCTTTTAAACCTCACAAAAATACACTACAATATGTTTAGTTTAGTTTAGAGTTGATTAGTCACATGTGCAGGGTCACAAATGTAATTGCAGGGTACAGTGAAATTCTTAAGCTCCAAGCATCAACAATGCAGGTCAAGAGAAGTGAATGGGAAAATAATAATAACAACAATATTTACAATTGTAACAATGATAAATGTCCATTGGGCGGTTGGGGCAGGGTAAATATCAGTTGGTTGGGGAAGGGGGGTGTAAAATATCCTTAGGAGGAGCAGCAGGGGTGTAGGAAGTCTGGGGGACAGGAAGGTACAGGGGGAGCAGGTGGCTGACTAGTGGTGGCTATTTAGCAGCCTGATGGTCTGGGGGTAGAAGTTATTGGCCAGTCTGACAGTTTTTGGAAGAGGGTAGAACAGGCCTTGGCTCGAGTGGCTGAGGTCCCTGATGATGTTCTTGACCTTCCTGTCCGTCAGAGTTCCTACCTTCTCTCTGTAGGCCATCTCGTCGTTGTTGGTAATCAGGCCTACTGACGTGTTGTCAGCAAACTTGATGATGGAGTTGGAGAGATCAAATTAAGATAGTGTATCTGTATGTCCACAGCACATGTGGCAGTGCCAGTGGCTAACCCTCTGTTACTATAACAGCAGACAGAGCTGGCATGTAGGTTATGTTTTAATAGGGTCATTTGACACTGTCTCGTTGGGCCACAGCACCCTGTCCCATCTCCTTCTTCCTTCCCTCACATTCACGATCTGGGCTCTGGCCTGAGTTGCATGCTTTTTGTATATACATACACACACACACACACACACACACACACACACACACACACACACACACACACACACACACACACACACACACACACACACAGCTAATTACAGCGTCAGTGCAGACATCTGTAAAGGCTGTTATGGGAAGTGAATTGTTTGACTGGCCCTTCTGGTTCAGGGGGGGGCTACAACCATGTTGCTCTGCCCGGTTACAGTCATGTTGATCTGCCTGGTTACAGCCATGTTGATCTGCATGGTTACAGCCATGTTGCTCTGCCTGGTTACAGCCATGTTGATATAACTGGTTACAGCCATGTTGCTCTGCCTGGTTACAGCCTTGTTGATCTGCTTGGTTACAGCCATGTTTACAGCCATGTCGCTCTGCTTGGTTACAGTCATGTTTATCTGCCTGGTTACAGCCATGTTGCTCTGCCTGGTTACAGCCATGTTGCGCTGCCTGGTTACAACCTTGTTGATCGGCTTGGTTACAGCCATGTTTACAGCCATGTCGCTCTGCTTGGTTAAAGCCATGTTGATCTGCCTGGTTACATCCATGTTGCTCTGCCTGGTTACAGCCATGTTGCTCTGCCTGGTTACAGCCATGTTGCTCTGCCTGGTTACAGCCATGTTGCTCTGCCTGGTTACAGCCTTGTTTACAGCCATGTCGCTCTGCCTGGTTACAGCAAGGTTGCTCTGCTTGGTTACAGTCATGTTTATCTGCCTGGTTACAGTCATGTTTATCTGCCTGGTTACAGTCATGCTGATCTGCCTGGTTACAGTCATGTTGATCTGCCTGGTTAAAGCCATGTTGCTCTGCCTGGTTACAGCCATGTTGCTCTGCCTGGTTGCAGCCATGTTACTCTGCTTGGTTACATCCATGTTTACACCCATGTCGCTCTGCCAGGTTACAGTCATGTTGATCTGCCTGGTCACAGTCATGTTGATCTGCCTGGTTACAGCCATGTTGATCTGCCTGGTTACAGCCACGTTGCTCTGCCTGGTTGCAGCCATGTTGCTCTGCCTGGTTACAGCAAGGTTTCTCTGCCTGGTTACAGCCATGTTGATCTGCCTGGTTACAGCCATATTGCTCTGTCTGGTTACAGTCATGTTGATCTGCCTGGTTACAGCCATGTTGCTCTGCCTGGTTACAGCCATGTTGCTCTGCCTGGTTACACCCTTGTTTACAGCCATGTCGCTCTGCCTGGTTACAGCAAGGTTGCTCTGCTTGGTTAAAGCCATGTTTATCTGCCTGGTTACAGTCATGTTGATCTGCCTGGTTACAGTCATGTTGATCTGCCTGGTTAAAGCCATGTTGCTCTGCCTGGTTACAGCCATGTTGCTCTGCCTGGTTGCAGCCATGTTACTCTGCTTGGTTACATCCATGTTTACACCCATGTCGCTCTGCCTGGTAACAGTCATGTTGATCTGCCTGGTCACAGTCATGTTGATCTGCCTGGTTACAGCCATGTTGATCTGCCTGGTTACAGCCACGTTGCTCTGCCTGGTTGCAGCCATGTTGCTCTGCCTGGTTACAGCAAGGTTTCTCTGCCTGGTTACAGCCATGTTGATCTGCCTGGTTACAGCCATATTGCTCTGTCTGGTTACAGTCATGTTGATCTGCCTGGTTACAGCCATGTTGCTCTGCCTGGTTACAGCCATGTTTATCTGGCTGGTTACAGCCAGGTTTCACTGCCTGGTTACAGCCATGTTTATCTGCCTGGTTACAGCCAGGTTTCACTGCCTGGTTACAGCAATGTTTTTATGCCTGGTTACAGCCATTTTGATATTTCTGGTTACAGCCATGTTGCTCTGCCTGGTTACAGCAAGGTTGCTCTGCCTGGTTACAGCCATTTTGATATTTCTGGTTACAGCCATGTTGATCTGCCTGGTTACAGCCATGTTGATCTGCCTGGTTACAGCCATATTGATCTGCCTGGTTACAGCCACGTTGCTCTGCCTGGTTACAGCCATATTGCTCTGTCTGGTTACAGTCATGTTGATCTGCCTGGTTACAGCCATGTTGCTCTGCCTGGTTACAGCCATGTTTATCTGGCTGGTTACAGCCAGGTTTCACTGCCTGGTTACAGCCATGTTTATCTGCCTGGTTACAGCCAGGTTTCACTGCCTGGTTACAGCAATGTTTTTATGCCTGGTTACAGCCATTTTGATATTTCTGGTTACAGCCATGTTGCTCTGCCTGGTTACAGCAAGGTTGCTCTGCCTGGTTACAGCCATTTTGATATTTCTGGTTACAGCCATGTTGATCTGCCTGGTTACAGCCATGTTGATCTGCCTGGTTACAGCCATATTGATCTGCCTGGTTACAGCCACGTTGCTCTGCCTGGTTGCAGCCATGTTGATCTGCCTGGTTACAGCCATGTTGATCTGCCTGGTTACAGCCATGTTGCTCTGCCTGGTTACAGCCATGTTGCTCTGCCTTGGTTACAGCCATGTTGATCTGCCTGGTTACAGCCATGTTGCTCTGCCTGGTTACAGCCATGTTGATCTGCCTGGTTACAGCCATGTTGCTCTGCCTGGTTACAGCCATATTGATCTGCCTGGTTACAGCCATATTGATCTGCCTGGTTACAGCCACGTTGCTCTGCCTGGTTACAGCCATGTTGATCTGCCTGGTTACAGCCATGTTGATCTGCCTGGTTACAGCCATGTTGCTCTGTCTGGTTACAGCCATGTTGCCCTGCCTGGTTACAGCCATGTTGCCCTGCCTGGTTACAGCCATATTGATCTGCCTGGTTACAGCCATGTTGCTCTGCCTGGTTACAGCCATGTTGCTCTGCCTGGTTACAGCCATGTTGCTCTGCCTGCTTAAAGCCATGTTGCTCTGCCTGGTTACAGCCATGTTTATCTGGCTGGTTACAGCCAGGTTTCACTGCCTGGTTACAGCCATGTTTATCTGCCTGGTTACAGCCAGGTTTCACTGCCTGGTTACAGCAATGTTTTTATGCCTGGTTACAGCCATTTTGATATTTCTGGTTACAGCCATGTTGCTCTGCCTGGTTACAGCAAGATTGCTCTGCCTGGTTACAGCCATTTTGATATTTCTGGTTACAGCCATGTTGATCTGCCTGGTTACAGCCATGTTGATCTGCCTGGTTACAGCCATATTGATCTGCCTGGTTACAGCCATATTGATCTGCCTGGTTGCAGCCATGTTGATCTGCCTGGTTACAGCCATGTTGATCTGCCTGGTTACAGCCATGTTGCTCTGCCTGGTTACAGCCATGTTGCTCTGCCTTGGTTACAGCCATGTTGATCTGCCTGGTTACAGCCATGTTGCTCTGCCTGGTTACAGCCATGTTGATCTGCCTGGTTACAGCCATGTTGCTCTGCCTGGTTACAGCCATATTGATCTGCCTGGTTACAGCCATATTGATCTGCCTGGTTACAGCCACGTTGCTCTGCCTGGTTACAGCCATGTTGATCTGCCTGGTTACAGCCATGTTGATCTGCCTGGTTACAGCCATGTTGCTCTGTCTGGTTACAGCCATGTTGCCCTGCCTGGTTACAGCCATGTTGCTCTGCCTGGTTACAGCCATATTGATCTGCCTGGTTACAGCCATGTTGCTCTGCCTGGTTACAGCCATGTTGCTCTGCCTGGTTACAGCCATGTTGCTCTGCCTGCTTAAAGCCATGTTGCTCTGCCTGGTTACAGCCATGTTGATCTGCCTGGTTACAGCCATGTTGATCTGCCTGGTTACAGCACGGTTGCTCTGCCTGGTTACAGCCATGTTGCTCTGCCTGGTTACAGCCATGTTGCTCTGCCTGGTTACAGCCATGTTGCTCTGCCTGGTTACAGCCATGTTGATCTGCCTGGTTACAGCCAGGTTTCACTGCCTGGTTACAGCCATGTTGCTCTGCCTGGTTACAGCCATGTTGATCTGCCTGGTTACAGCCAGGTTTCACTGCCTGGTTACAGCCATGTTTATCTGCCTGGTTAAAGCCATGTTGATCTGCCAGGTTACAGCCATGTTGATCTGCCTGGTTATAGCCATGTTGATCTGCCTGGTTACAGCCATGTTGCTCTGCCTGGTTATAGCCATGTTGATCTGCCTGGTTACAGCCGTGTTGCTCTGCCTGGTTACAGCCATGTTGATCTGCCTGGTTACAGCCGTGTTGCTCTGCCTGGTTACAGCCATGTTGATCTGCCTGGTTACAGCCGTGTTGCTCTGCCTGGTTACAGCCATGTTGATCTGCCTGGTTACAGCCGTGTTGCTCTGCCTGGTTACAGCCATGTTGATTTGCCTGGTTACAGCCATATTGATCTGCCTGGTTTCAGTGTTTTACTCATATGGAGACTCCAATATCGCATTAACACTGTCATAGAGGGAGCGGTCGTTAAACGGATATTGATGGACAAATTGAATATGGTGATATCCATGGCCATGATACCTCAGCTCTCCCGCTGTGAGGATATGGGCATGTGAAGCTCCGTTGGTAGAGCACGGTGCTTGTAAAGTCAGGATAGTGGATTCGATTCCCGAGAAACGCCATACGTAAAATACGTGCACACGTAAGTCGCTTTGGATAAATGTGTCTGCTAAATGGCATATTTTATTATATTCTTTCACCAAATTTCAGGTTGGATTCTGCTGCCACCTGCCACTAAACCATAAGTAGGTTTTTAGTAGAGACCTGGGGGCTTTCCTGACAATGAGCACACAATCAAATGAAAATAAATGTGTCTAATGCTCACTAGGCTGTAGGATTGGCTAACCAGATGGACCTAATCACCATCATTATGTTGTTTTATTACCCAGGGTGACTGGGGCACTGGGTTAGTACAAATCCTGTTCCCTGCCATCCTGCCAAATCACCACCCTCCTTTTGGGGGGTACTAAACTGACACTGGGTTACCCGTACAGAACGATAGCAGCAACACCAGCTACATTTGTTTCGTCCCAAATTGCGCACTATTTTCTATATAGTGCACTACCTTTGACCAGGGCCCATTATGTAGGGAATAGGGTGCAATACACTATCAACTATAGGGTGACTAAACTATCACTGTTTAAGAACATCTCTCGCTGTCTTAGTCCCTCTGTCATCTCGCAACATTTAAGTGATAGTGCGTAACACTTAACTAAAGATCTCCTGCACAGAAAGCAACAACGTAAGCAACGTAGCCTAGTGGTTAGAGCGTTGGACTTGTAACCGAAAGGTTGCTAGATTGAATCCCTGAGCTGACAAGGTAAAGATCTGTCGTTCTGTCCCTGAACAAGGCAGTTAACCCACAGTTACTAGGTTGTCATTGACAATAAGAATTTGTTCTTAACTGACTTGGCTAGTTAAGTAAAAAAGGTCTTGTTTCACAGTCATTCCCTCAGGCAGAGAGGCTGACCATTTGCCTTTTTGATACTGAGCCCAGATGAGTGAAGCCAAACTTTTGTACTATGCTGTCCTGTTTATTCAAGCACCATGGTTACTGGAACATTGTTGAAAATAACGTATCAGAGCCAGCATAGTATGGGTCGGCCCTATAGTCTGAATGTGAACCAAGCTTGGCAACACATAAGACAGTTGTTATGTAATAGGTAGTCAGTAAGGAATTAGTTGGCAACACTTTAAAGTAACTATCATGAATACACTATTGATAATGCATTTATAAATAAGTATTTCATTATGTGTAAACATTTATACACATTATAAGTATTCATTCATACACCACCCCAGGCGAACATAATTATAAAGTGTTACCATACAGTTGTGTAATGGGTAGCACTAATATACGATGGATGTTAAGTCATTAACTGTTATTTTGTGCTGAGGATGGTGGGTCTGGCATATAACCTCGGTGACCTGTCCGATTTCCCATGAGATGAACTAAGTGTTGACCTGCCGCCGGGACTCCTGGGCCCAGGCCACATGCTTATCTGGTCAGCACGCTGCCGTGATGGTTCACAGGCCCACTCAGAACACTCAGTCAATACATGCCTGTAGCTGAACCACAGCGGCAGAGACACGCATGTACACATGTACACATCTTCATTTGATCCGGTTCTCACTGCGGGAAAATAATTCTGCAGCAACAGGAAATGTGAATTATTATTTGGATTATAATTAATGGACATTTTTGAATGGGTTGATACATTTTCCGGGAAGGGCAAATCAAGTCTGACATTTTCAGGGGGAAATTACAAACTTTTAAAAACGTTTTAAACCTTGAAAAGACATGTCACGTTCTGACCTTTATTTCCGTTGTTTTGTCATTATTTAGTATGGTCAGGGCGTGAGTTGGGGTGGGCAGTCTATGTTTGTTTTTCTATGATTTGGGTATTTCTATGTTTCGGCCTAGTATGGTTCTCAATCAGAGGCAGGTGTCATTAGTTGTCTCTGATTGAGAATCATACTTAGGTAGCCTGTGTTTCACTGTGTGTTTGTGGGTGATTGTTCCTGTCTATGTTGATTGCTGGTGTCAGCACAGTTCTCATTAGCTTCACGGTTGTTATTTTGTTTATTGTTTTTGTATAGTGTTTCAGTGTTCAGTGTTTTCTTTAGTAAATTCATGATGAACACAAACCACGACGCATTTTGGTCCTCCGATCCATCTCGCCTCTCCTCTTCAGATGAAGAGGAGGACGACCGTGACAAGACAACATTTAAACACAGAGCTCAACCACAGATATCATTTATCCCAACTGGCCACATCGACATGAGTTCCCATGACAACCCCATCACCATCTCAAGCAGCACATGCTTCCCCCCAATAAAACTACGGTTGGGATTCCAAATATCAATTCCTTTGAAACAGTTCGACTGCTTTTTGGATAGCAAACAGATTAGGCTCGTAGCAGGCTTGTTATTACATGTGTAACCACCAGATGTACAGCTGATCAGTGGCTCTGTGCTCTGGTTCTATGCCCTGGGGTGCAGGTTGCAAGTGCAATGGCAAAGTACTAGAGAAGATCAAATGGAGCATCCTACTAGTATTGTGGCAGTCCTGATCTGACTGATGCTGCGGGTTGTGTTCATTAGGCACCAAAACAGACAAAAACAGACTGAAACATTGAGATTCTATCTGTACTTTACCAATAAGAAACGTTCGTTTTTTAGTTTTGACCCATTTTGCTACATTGAGGCCTAATGCACACAACCCTGGTCTGGCACATCCAAGGTTGATTGACAGAT
The DNA here is from genome assembly GCF_018296145.1 of Oncorhynchus tshawytscha. Lineage (NCBI taxonomy): Eukaryota > Metazoa > Chordata > Actinopteri > Salmoniformes > Salmonidae > Oncorhynchus > Oncorhynchus tshawytscha. The sequence continues at coordinate 14,422,734 of NC_056436.1, read as the reverse complement.
GTATTACACACAT